>NC_038243.2:20195785-20495785 GCF_000004515.6 Glycine max
ACCCTCAAATCTTATTCGGAGTCACACCCCTTGATTGCATTGCTCGGTTCGTGCGTCCTCCACCATCGAGTCTGGAGCGCTACGAATTGAGTGCCTAGCACTATTCGTCTATCCTCCACCCTCAAATCTTATTCGGAGACCCATGAATTGATTACCTAGCGTTGTTCATGCATCCTCCACCATCGAGTCTGGAGCCCCATGAATTGATTGCCTAGCACAGTTCTGTCTATCCTCGACCCTAAAATCTTATTCGGAGACCCATGAATTGATTGCCTAGCGCTGTTCATTGATCCTCCTCCGTCGACTCTGGAGCCCCACGAATTGATTGCCTAGCGCTGTTCGTCTATCCTCCACCCTCAAATTTTATTCGGAGTCCAATGAATTGATTGCCTAGCGCTGTTCATGCATCCTCCACCATCGAGTCTGGAGCCCCACGAATTGATTGCCTAGCGTTGTTCTTCTATCCTCCACCCTCAAATTTTATTTGGAGTTCCATGAATTGAGTGCCTAGCGCTGTTCATGCGTCCTCCACCATCGAGTCTGGAGCCCCAAGAATTGATTGCCTAGCGCTGTTCGTCTATCCTCAACCCTCAAATCTTATTCGGATTCCCATTAATTGATTGCCTAGCGCTGTTCATTCATCCTCCATTGGTGACTCTGGAGCCCCACGAATTGATTGCCTAGCGCTGTTCGTCTATCCTCCACCCTCAAATTTTATTCGGATTCCCATGAATTGATTACCTAGCGTTGTTCATGTGTCCTCCACCATCGAGTCTGGAGACCCACGAATTGATTGCCTATCACTGTTCGTCTATCCACCACCCTCAAATCTTATTCGAAGACCCATGAATTGATTGCCTAGAGTTGTTCATGCGTCCTCCACCACCGAGTCTGGAGCCCCACGAATTGATTGCCTAGCGCTGTTCGTCCATCCTCCACCCTCAAATCTTATTCGGAGACCCATGAATTGATTGCCTAGCGCTGTTCATACGTCCTCCACCATCGAGTCTGGAGTCCTACGAATTGATTGCCTAGCGCTGTTCGTCTATCCTCCACCCTCAAATCTTATTGAGAAATCCATGAATTGATTGCCTAGCGCTGTTCATGCATCCTCCACCATCGAGTGTGGAGCCCCACGAATTGATTGCCTTGCGCTGTTCGTCTATCTTCCACCCTCAAATCTTATTTGGAGACCCATGAATTGATTGCCTAGCGTTGTTCATGCGTCCTCCACCATCGAGTCTGGATCCCCACGAATTGACTGCCTAGCGTGGTTCATCTATCCTCCACCCTCAAATCTAATTCGGATTCCCATGAATTGATTGCCTAGCGCTCTTAATTCATCCTACCCCATCGAGTCCGGAACCCCATGAATTGATTGCCTAGCGTTGTTCGTCTATCCTCCTCCCTCAAATTTTATTCGGAGTTCCATGAATTGAGTGCTTAGGGTTGTTCATGCGTCCTCCACCGTCGAGTCTTGAGCCCCACGATTTGATTGCCTAGCGTTGTTTGTCTATCCTCCTCCCTCAAATCTTATTCAGATTCGCATGAATTGATTGCCTAGCGCTGTTCATTGATCCTCCACCGTCGACTCTGGAGCCCCAAGAATTGATTGCCTAGCGCTGTTCCTCTATCCTCCACCCTCAAATCTTATTCGGAGACCCATGAATTGATTGCCTAGCGCTCTTCATGCGTCCTCCACCATCGAGTCTGGAGCCCCACGAATTGATTGCCTAGCGTTGTTTATCTATCCTCCACCCTCAAATCTAATTCGGATTCCCTTGAATTGATTGCCTAGCGCTGTTAATCCATCCTCCCCCATCGAGTCTGGAACCCCATGAATTGATTGCCTAGCGTTGTTCGTCTATCCTCCACCCTCAAATTTTATTCGGAGTTCCATGAATTGAGTGCCTAGCGTTGTTCATGCATCCTCCACCATCGAGTCTGGAGCCCCACGAATTGATTGCCTAGCACTGTTCGTCTATCCACCACCCTTAAATCTTATTTGGAGACCCATGAATTAATTGCCTAGCGCTGTTCATGCGTCCTCCACCATCGAGTCTGGAGCCCCACGAATTGACTGCCTGACGCTGTTCGTCTATCCTCCACCCTCAAATCTTATTCGGAGACCCATGAATTGACTGCCTAGCGCTGTTCATGCGTCCTCAACCATCGAGTCTGGAGCACCACGAATTGAATGCCTAGCGTCGTTCTTCTATCCTCCACCCTCAAATCTTATTCGGAGACCCATGAATTGATTCCCTAGCGCTGTTCATGCATCCTCCACCATCGAGTCTGGAGCCCCACGAATTGATTGCCTAGCGTTGTTCGTCTATCCTCCACCCTCAAATCTTATTCGGAGTCCCATGAATTGATTGCCTAGCGCTGTTCATTGATCCTCCTCCGTCGACTCTGGAGCCCCACGAATTGATTGCCTAGCGCTGTTCGTCTATCCTCCACCCTCAAATTTTATTCGGAGTCCAATGAATTGATTGCCTAGCGCTGTTCATGCATCCTCCACCATCGAGTCTGGAGCCCCACGAATTGATTGCCTAGCGTTGTTCTTCTATCCTCCACCCTCAAATTTTATTTGGAGTTCCATGAATTGAGTGCCTAGCGCTGTTCATGCGTCCTCCACCATCGAGTCTGGAGCCCCACGAATTGAATTCCTAGCGTTGTTCGTCTATCCTCCACCCTCAAATCTTATTCGAAGACCCATGAATTGATTGCCTAGCGCTGTTCATGCATCCTCCACCATCGAGTCTGGAGCCCCCCGAATTGATTGCCTAGCACTGTTCATCTATCCTCCACCCTCAAATTTTATTCGGAGTCCCATGAATTGATTGCCAAGCTTTGTTCATGCGTCCTCCACCATCGAGTCTGGAGCCCCACGAATTGATTGCCTAGCGCTGTTCATCTATCCTCCACCCTCAAATTTTATTCGGATTTCCATGAATTGATTGCCTAGCGCTGTTCGTGTATCCTCCACCATCCTATTCGGAGCCCCATGAATTGAATTCCTAGCACTGTTCATGTGTCCTCCACCATCATGTCCGTAGCCCCACAAATTGATTGCCTAGCGCTTTTGGTGTATCCTCCACTATCCTATTCGGAGCTCCATGAATTGATTGCCTAGCGCTGTTCATGCATCCTCCGTTATCAAGCGCGGAGCCTCCGGTGACTGGGAAATGTTTTTTTGTTATTTTCCCGATCGGTTCCTTCGCCAAACATGTGTATATGTGTATATTATGTTATCGGTGTTTTTGTTGTTTGTGTTTGTTTTGTGTTGTGCAGAGAAAGAAGAAGGAAAGACGGGAGTCGTCATAGACCAACCATGGAAAGGGCGAAGACGGATGAAATTAGTGTTTTATCTTTGCTTTCCTCTTATCTTCGATAAAAAGTAAGTAAAGAGGGGCAACTATCATACCCTAATTTCGTCCGGGGACCATTGATTAGTGGCATGCAACCTTTGTTTGACCGCTTCGAGGTACTTGGCACCCTTTGTTATACAATACGTGAAGTTTCAAGACATGCCGGAAATCAAAAGGAAGTATTGTTACGCAATCCGTGAGTTTCCGTAACATTCTGAAAGCTAAAAAAGGAGTAATTACATGATCTGTAAGGTTCCGTAACCTTACGGAAAGAAAACAAGTATCGTTACGAAATTCGTAAAGTTTTGTAACGTTACGGAAAAAAGAATCACCAAAAAAAGAAAAGGGGTGTATTTAGTAAAAAATGGGGTGCAAATAGAAACCAGGCCCACTTGGGTCTTCCAGGATGTTCCTCCAGAAGGCGGTTGCTTCTGGAGGAAGCAACCTGGCTCGCCTGGGCGAGTTGGGTGGCAAGCTCCTCCCCTATTTTCCTATAAATAGAGGGAGGAGTGGAGGAGAAAGGGGTTTAGCCCTTCTGGTACTTTGTATTCACTTAAAATTAGGGAGGAAAATTGTTTCCATGAAGAAAATCCAAGCCGAGGCGCTTCAGTAACGTTTCCGTGGGTGATTTCTTGAAGATTTTCAACCGTTCTTTGTCGTTCGTCGTTTCATTCTTCGTCGTTCTTCGGTCTTCAACCGGTAAGTTCCCGAAATCGAACTTTTCAATTCATTCTTTGTACCCTTGGTGGTCCCTATTTGTTTCGCATACTTTTATTCTCGTTTCATTTACTTTCCATACGCCCTTTTGATGTGGTTTAGTCATTTACTTAAGTCATTTTCTCGCCTAATAAAAAAATAAAATAAATTTCCACCGATCATTTGATTTGTAATATCCGTTAATTTCTGTTAAAATGAAATCCGATCGTTCGGTCATGCCGTAAGCACGTTGGAAACCAAAAAGAGGTAAAGTAATAATATAATAATCAAAAAATATCTTTTAGTAAAATAAACGAAAAAAATCAATCGGACGTTTCTCTTTGGGATTTCTCTTTCTTAATTGAATTGACTAATAACTAAAGTGAAACTAAGGCTAAAATCAACTCGCAAAGTCAAGCTCGTCCGCAAAAAATCACTAAAAAGGATTTTAAGGTTTGATACCTCAGTTTTTCTCACCAAGTAAAAATAGGTCATTTTAAGGTCCAACGCCTTAAAAGGACCTCCTTCCAAGTAAAAAGAATCGCTTGATTTGCCCTTTAGAAAGAACTGCGTAGGTCAGATTTCCTCTTCGATGGAGTGTACGTAGGAGCAAGAGCCCCGCTTTTGTCGACCTCAAAAATAAAAAAGAAATAAAAGTTTAGGTACACAATTTCACACAATTCTAAAATTAAGGTTGTTGTCCTTTAGGACAAACGTGAGAGGTGCTAATACCTTCCTCAAACATAAATACAACTCCCGAATCTGGAATATTCTTCATGACCGGTTTCCTTCAGTTTTTCCGACGTTTTCCACAAATAAACGTTGGTGGCGACTCCGCGCGTATTCCTTTCATGGGACACGCACCCGTGAGCCCCGCCTCGCTCACCCGCAGAAGGGAAAGTTGCGACAGCGACAATTAGCTCGGTTCCTTGACATCTTCAAGAAATTGGAGATAACAATTCCCTTTGGAGAAGCCCTGTAGCAGATGCCACTCCATTCAAAATTTTTGAAAGATCTTTTAACTAAAGAGAGCAAGTACATTCATAGTGATAATATTGTTGTGGAAGGAAATTGCAGTGCAGTGATTCAAAGAATCCTTCCACCGAAGCACAAGGATCCTAGGTGTTTCACAATTCCCTGCTCTATTGGTTTTGTGTCTGTTGGAAAATCTCTCATTGATTTGGGGGCCAGTATAAACTTGATGCCACTCTCCATGTGCAGTAGACTTGGAGAGTTGGAGATTATGCCAACAAAGATGACACTACAGCTTGCAGACAGATCTATTACCAGACCTTATGGAGTGATTGAAGATGTTCTGGTTAGAGTAAAACATTTTACTTTCCCTGCAGATTTTGTGGTCATGGATATTGAAGAGGACACTGAAATTCCCTTGATCTTGGGACATCCCTTCATGCTAACAACCAGTTGTGTAGTAGATATGGGGAAAGGTAAATTGGAATTGAGCGTGGATGACCAGAAAGTTACATTTGACTTATTTGAGGCGATGAAGCACCCAAATGATCACAATGCCTATTTTAAAGTAGAAAAGGTGGAACACTAGATAGATATGGTAGCTAGAGCCATGGTACTGCAATCTCCACTTGAAAAAGCACTGAATAACACTGTAGAATGTCTGACCATGGAAGAAGAAAAAGAAGTGCAGACTTGTCTTGAAGAATTAGATGGTGTAGAGGAAAAACCTGTTGGGCATGTGGTATTTGAAGAATTGAAAAACAATAGGCCAACAGAAAAAGCTAAAGTAGAGTTGGAGACCCTTCCTGAACATCTAAAGTATGTATTTTTAGGGGAAAATGAAGCCAATCCTGTGATCATCAGCAGTTCTTTGAGGAAGGAAGAGGAGGATCAACTGGTGAAGGTATTGAAGAAACATAAGGCAGCCGTTGGATGGCACATTTCTAATTTGAAAGGAATCAACCCTTCTTATTGTATGCATAAGATCAATATGGAAGCTGACTATAAGCCTATGAGACAACCACAAAGAAGATTGAATCCGGTTATGAAAGAGGAAGTGAGAAAAAAGGTGCTTAAACTGCTGGAGGCAGGCCTCATCTATCCATTCTCGGATAGTGCTTAGGTTAGCCCTGTACAGGTGGTTCCCAAGAAAGGAGGCATGACAGTGATAAAGAATGAGAAGAATGATTTAATTCCCACAAGAACTGTCACTGGCTGGAGGATGTGTATTGATTATAGAAAACTAAATGAAGCCACCAGAAAAGATCATTATCCACTTCCCTTTATGGATCAGATGCTTGAAAGGCTAGTTGGACAATCATTCTATTGTTTTTTGGATGGATATTCTGGCTACAATTCAAATTGTTGTATATCCAAATGACCAAGAAAAGAAAACATATACTTGTCCCTTTGGTGTGTTTGCCTACAGGCGAATGCCATTCGGTCTTTGCAATGCTCCTGCAACTTTCCAAAGATGTATGATGGCAATTTTTGCTGACATGGTGGAGAAATGTATTGAGGTGTTCATGGATGACTTCTTCGTCTTTGGTTCATCCTTTGATGGTTGTCTATCAAATTTAGAGAGAGTGTTGCAATGATGTGAAGAGACAAATTTGGTGCTTAATTGGGAAAAATGTCATTTCATGGTGCAAGAAGGTATTGTGCTAGGCCACAAGATCTCTGCGAGAGGGATTGAAGTTGATAAAGCAAAGTTGATGTGATTAAGAAGTTACCCCCTCCTATTAATGTCAAAGGAGTGAGAAACTTTTTAGGGCATGCTGGGTTTTATAGGCAGTTTATAAAGGACTTTTCAAAGATTGCCAAACCACTCAACAATTTGCTTAACAAGGACGCAATGTTTTTATTTGATGAAGATTGTTTACAAGAATTCAACGCCCTAAAGACCAGCCTAGTGTCTGCTCCTGTGATTATAGCTCCAAATTGGGGTCAAGAGTTTGAACTAATGTGTGATGCAAGTGATTATGCTATAGGAGCTGTCTTGGGCCAGAGAAAAGGCAGAGTATTCCATGCAATTTACTATGCCAGCAAGGTTCTGAATGATGCTCAGATTAATTATGTTACCACAGAGAAGGAAATGCTAGCAATTGTTTATGCATTGGAAAAATTAAGGTAATACTTGGTGGGTTCAAAAGTAATAATTTACACTGATCATGCAGCCATCAAGTATTTTCTGAATAAAGCTGATTCCAAGCCTCGGTTGATCAGATGGATTTTGTTACTCCAAGAATTTGATCTAGTTATCAAAGACAAGAAAGGATCTTAAAATTTGGTAGTTGACCACTTGTCAAGACTAGTCAATGAAGAAGTAACCCTAAAGGAGCTAGAAATAAGAGATGAATTCCCTGATGAATCACTGTTTATGGTAAATGAGAGACCATGGTTTACAGATTTGGCTAACTTCAAGGCAGCTGGAATCATTCCCAAGGATTTGAGTTGGCAACAGAGGAAGAAATTCCTACATGATGCTCGCTTCTATATTTGGGATGATCCACATTTGTTTAAGATTGGCGCTAACAACCTTTTGAGAAGATGTGTAACAAGGGAAGAAGCCAAGGACATACTATGCATTGTCATAACTCACCATGTGGAGGGCATTATAGTGGAGACAAGACAGCAACTAAAGTTCTACAATCGGGAGTCTTCTGGCCAACACTTTTCAAAGATGCTCATGAACATGCCATTCACTGTGATCAATGTCAAAGGATGGGAGGAATTTCTAGGAGAAATGAAATGCCCTTGCTAAACATCATGGAAGTGGAAATCTTTGATTGCTGGGGAATTGATTTCATAGGTCCTCTTCCTCCATCTTTTGGAAATGAATACATTCTTATAGCTGTGGATTATGTCTCCAAGTGGGTTGAAGCAGTGACAGCTCCAAAGAATGATGCTAAAACTATGGTAAAGTTTCTGAAGAAAAATATTTTTGCTCGCTTTGGAGTGCCTAGAGTCCTAGTAAGTGATGGAGGTTCTCATTTTTGTAATAGCCAACTGCAGAAGGTGTTAGGCCACTATCATGTCACACACAAAGTAGCCTCACCTTATCACCCATAAACAAATGGCCAAGCTGAAGTCTCTAACAGGGAATTGAAGAAAATCTTGGAGAAAACTATAGCTTCCTCGAGAGAAGATTGGTCAAGCAAGTTGGATGATGCATTATGGGTTTACAAAACTGCATTCAAAACACTCATAGTCTTATCACCATTCCAAATGGCTTATGGAAAATCTTGCCACCTACCTGTGGAACTGGAACACAAAGCATATTGGGCTCTAAAATTCCTTAATTTTGATGAGTCCTTAGTAGGATAAAAGAGGAAGTTGCAACTCTTAGAGCTAGAAGAAATGAGGATGAATGCCTATGAGTCTTCAAAATTGTACAAAGAAAAAGTGAAGGCCTATCATGATAAGAAGCTGCTCAAAAAGGAGTTCAAGCCAGGACAGCAAGTATTGTTGTTCAATTCAAGATTAAAATTATTTTTAGGCAAGCTGAAATCCAAATGGTATGGACCCTTCATCATCAAAGATGTCAAGCCCTACGGGGCTATGGAATTATTTGATCCTCAATCAGAAACTCTAGAGAGAACATGGATAGTAAATGGTTAAAGATTAAAGCAGTATCATGGAAGGAATATTGAGAGGATGACCACCCTTATGTATTTTCAAGACATATGAAGTAAGATGTGTCAAGCTAATGACATTAAATGAGCACTTACTGGGAGGCAACCCAGCCCTTTTTAATTTCATGTTCATTGCATCTAGCTATGATTAACTTATTTGTGATCGTGTAAGAAAATCATCAGCATGTTTTGCATTTTGATATGGGGTTGATTAAGCTTTTCTGAAGCTGTGGATGGAAAAATAACTTAGAAAATTTTTCAATTATCCACTCGCTCAGCGCGCCCTATGCGCTTAGCGAATCTTTATGCACGCGCTGAGCGAGTCACCTCTAGCGCTAAACGCATCAACCCCTACTCATTGGCTGATGGGGCCTCGCTAAGCAAGCCCTGTGCGCTAAGCCCAAAAACCTCTCTAGAATTTCATCTTTTGGAATTGGGCTAAGCGAGTCATCTCGCTAAGCGCACAGCTGCATCTCGCTAAGCACCCCAGTGCACTAAGCGCAATTCCCTCTCTGTCTGGAACTTCATGTGAATTGGCCCAGTGGGTCAGCCCGCTAAGCCCAAATCCCTCTCTGGTTTGGAATTGCACTAAGCAAGACCATCTCGCTAAATGAGCCCCACTACTACATCAGGAAGCATTTAATTTGCTAAGTTGGCTCATGCCCGCTAAGCGAAAGTTACAGACCAATCAGAGATGTAGATCTCGCTGAGTGCGTACCCTTCGCACTAAGCCCAAATCCTTCTCGGGTTTTCTAATTTTTGAATTGGGCTGAGCGAGTCTACCCTCTAAGCATGTGGATTTGAATTCTGAAAACTCAAACGTCATTGAGTGCTCGCTTAGCGAGTCAGTCGCGCTAAGCGAGGTAGTCGAAACTGCCAAAAATAAACATTACTGCCTTAGGCATTTTCTTTTGAGCAAATTATAACTTTCCTCATCATTGGCATTCCCTGCACTCATCTGCACTACGCTTCTATTGCATTTCCTACTTCTCTGTGCTTCCTCTCTGCTCATCATACTCATCAATCCAAGTAAGTGTTTTCACTTAACTTTTTAATTCTCGATTTTGAACCTTAGGATAGAAGCCATGCTTAGGTTTGAAAGTTTCAATTTTGTGTTGATTCTGTTGTTGTTTGGTTAGTTGTTAGAGAGCATGTTATTAGGGGTTTATTTTCTCACATAATGTATATGATTTTGTTGTGATTTGATTAGGTTTTGAGGCCTAATAGGGGTTCGTGGTAGGGGGCTGAAAAACCCCAATTTTTTGGAATTTTCGATGTTCTCACAAAGCAAGTTCATCAATTCTTGTTGAATTTCTGGGTTTTCTGATGAACTCGCTAAGCCGGCCCTGTCCCGATAACCGTGTTCATAATTTTTGTTTGAATAATTGAATGTTTGTATGAACTCGCTCAGCCACTGCACTTCGGCTTAGTGAGTGTTTAAATTTTCAGATTTTGTTTGTGTGTTCGTATGAACTCGCTAAGATGGCATGCCACGCTTAGCGAGTTGTGTTGCTTGAGTCAGAGTCTAAGAGGCTTTTGGTTGTCTGTTACTGGTTAAGCGAGTCAGTCTCGCTAAGCCACCTAGCCTCTTTTAGTGAATAAGCCTGGCCTAAGCGAGTTAGTCTCACTAAGCCCAAAGCAATTTAGTTTTCTGAGTTTTTGTTCATGCGCTAAGCGAGTCAGTCTTGCTAAGCTTAATTTCTTCTTTGTTTTGGAATTGGGCTTAGCAAGCCTGCTCGCTAAGCCAATTAAGTTCCAGTGGTCAATTTGGGCTAAGCGCCTACTGGCACTAAGCCCACATGTAGTGTGTCGCGCTAAGCGAGCCAGTCTCGCTAAGCATAATTAGCTCTCTGTGAGAGAATAAGGCTTAGCGAGCCTGCTTGCTTAGCCATTGTGTTGTATCAGCTAAGCGAGTGTGTCTCGCTTAGCCAGTGTCTTTTGTTTTTGTGTTGTACCACTAAGCATGCCCTGCGCGCTAAGCGTGAGCTATGATTTACATAAGGCACGCTAAGCAAGTCACTCTCGCAAAGCACCCAGTTTGTTTTTCTGTTTTATTTTTCTGATTTCAGTTGAAATAAAACCTGTCTAACTTGATTCATGTGACTCTTTTTGATGCAGATGGCCTCCAGGAAGAGGAAATCCATTGCCTCCCGGCCCCGGGAGCCTTACGATACTACCAGATTCATCTCTAAGGCTGCCTGGGAGAGGTATTCCCAGAACGTTCACTCCCGGAACATCCTTCCGAAGAAGAACATTGTTCTCTACGTCACAAAGTATGACGAGTTTCGCCAGGAGTGCGAGAGGTGATGTTGGCATAAGTCCTTGACCAGGCAGATGGATGGACACGTAGATGTGGCCCTGGTCAAGGAATTTTGTGCAAATTTATATGATCCTGAAGACAAATCCCCCAGGCAAGTTCGAGTGCGGGGGAAGCTAATTAAATTTGATGTTGCCTCTCTGAATGCTTTTCTGGAGACACCGCCAGTTCTAAAGCCAAGGAAGCAGTATATGGCGTATACCATGTTCTGCAGCACTCGCATAGACCCTCAGAAGCTAGCTACCAGACTGTCCATGCCAGGGAAGGGATTTGTACTTAATGCAGAGGGCGCGCCCTGGAAGCTCCCGAGGAAGGATTTGACTACACTGGTGCAGACCTGGAGCATCCTATCATATTCTAACCTCGCCCCCACTTCTCACACATCTGATTTGAATATGGACAGGGCGAGGTTAGTTTATGGACTTGTTATGGGGATGGACATCGACGTGGGCTCACTTATCTCAGGACAAATCTCTCAGATGGCCCAATCCAACTCCTCCAGGCTCAGTTTTCCCGCACTTATCACAGCTCTGTGCGAGGCCTGAGGAGTAGTTCCAGACTCATTGACATTTGAGTCCTTGAGCCCTGCCATTAACTTGGCATACATAAAGAAGAATTGCTGGAACCTGGATGATCCCATGATCACTTTTCCAGGGACCCGCAAGGCACGGGCTCGAGGACCGGAGGCTTCTACTACTGCTCCTTCTTCTTCTACACCTTCAGCTCATTCTGCTCCAGCTCCACCACCATCACCATTAGTCCCAGCACCCTCCAGCACCTCCATGCAGAGCTCAGACGTTCTAGTGCCAATGCTGCAGAGCCTCCACCATGGCTTATGCCTGGTTATGCAGAGTATCCATGGCTTGGCTCAACATCGGCCCATTATCAGCATGGAGGAGTTTAAAGCTCAGATGGCCTGGCCAGGAGTCCAGCCTTCTCCTTTGAGGGGAGGTGAGGCTTCCACAGCCCAGGAGCCTCATCCAGAGCCTTAGTCATAGCCGGAGGCTACTCTAGAGACCACTCCACGGACTTCTCTAGTTACTACACCAGTTTTGGAGGTCTCAGAGAAGGAAGATGGCGCTGCAAATACAGATTATGCAGCAGATATGGCAACAACGCAGAGCACCTGGGATCCATGGCCTGCAGCAGCTCAGGATATACCTCAGCCAGCCCAGGATGCTCCCTCCTCACCTCAGGACGAGCCCATAGCAGCACAGGAGGAGCCTTGACAGGATTTTGATTTACTTTTCATGTTACTGATACACTTTTATGTTTAGTTTATGTTTTTAATTTGAGTTTTATATTTAGTTTATTTAGTTAGCAAATTTGAAAGCTTGTTGAATAGTTTGCAGTTTGATTATGCAATGGTTTGCTTTGATTTGAAAATTCTATGTTTGTGTATGATTTGAATTGATCGATTACATGGATTGAGTGAATTGTGATGCTTAGATCACTTGCTTTGAATAAGTATGTGGTAATTAGAAGAGAAAGAACATGAATTAGGGGCATGACTGAAAATGTTAGTTGGTTTGACAGGTAAATTGTGAAGGTAACCATTAGCCGCAACCCGGTGAGTTGTGTGAACTTTAATTGTGAGAGAACGACTAGCATTGGGTATCGATTTTTGCATGAATATCATAATACTGAATGAATGAATGAATTTTGGAAATGGTGAAGGCCATGATTGATTGAAATAGCCACTTAGCCAAAAAGCTTACCCTATTCGTGAATGATAAATCCCTTGCACCCATGTTGAGCTTTTTTTTTATTGATTGAGCTGAACCTTGAGCCTGTAAATTCATAATCTCCATCTACCTTTTCTTAGGTTGTAAGAGAGCATCATGGTTCAAAGCAAATTTGCCCCAAATTTGGGGGAGATTGTGGGGTGATGATAAGAGTGGTATGACAAATAACAACCACACAAAAATTTGTCAAGAAGCAGTAAATATAAGCTGCTAAAATAAAAAAAAAACGAAAAAAGAAATTTCAAGAATAAATGTTGTGTGAGCTATTATTTGAAGCTAAGTGCCTTAAATGTAAAAGGCAAGTAATTAAAGCTGGAATAAAAAAGAAAATAGTTGATCTAAGGATGAATGCTCTCCTAGAACTTAAGCTTTTACATCCTAGAAAAACCATGAATTGTTTGCAGCCCAGCCTCATTACAAGCCTAGAAAGTCCTTCGGATTCAAATTGTGTATTTGTAATTGTATGTCATGAGATGAAATTCAAAAGTTGGGACTTGTGCTGGTTGTTGATTGATAAATTGCCTAAACACTTGTGCTTGAGTGAAACAGTGACCGAGAGGAATTGGCTTGATGAACCTTCCTTGATATCTGTCTTGCTTGCTAGCTTATTTCACTTGTGTTGCTTAATAATCATGTTCCTATCTTTGAAATTCTGCATATCTCTATGAGAAGTTATTGGTTGAAAGCATTGCTTGCCACTTGTGTTCATGTGATTGAATTACTTGGAACAAACACAACTTTGAATAACCACTATGAGCATATCACTTAAGGATAAGTGAACTGTTCTTTCTTTCCTTAAGGACAAGCAAAACTGTCAATTTGGGTGAGTTGTTAGTCGTCATTTACAACTAACTTTTGTATTGAAAAACATTATGAAATTTATGTCTTTTCCCCAATTTATAGTTCTTTTTGTAGGTTTGTACATATTTTTATGTTTAGTTTAATTTTTATGCAGAAGATATTCCCTTCATTGTGAATTAATGTATTTTCAACTTCAGTTTCAAGTGAAAAGATGAAGAATAAGAAGGTTGCAGTAGCTGGTGTCTCGCTAAGCAAGGCATATGCGCTTAGCGAGCAACACCCGCTAAGCGAGGTACTCAGCTCGCTTAGTGAGTTAGGAGAATCTGGAAGAGAATTTTCCAAGCATGCACGTGCTCAATGTGCCATCAGCTTGCCCAGCGAGTCATTTGTCTCTTCTGGCGCTCAGCGCGCCTGACTCGCTAAGCCAAAAGTCACTAACTCGCACTTAGTGCGAAAATGGCGCTAAGCGAGCCTTCAAGGACAGAAAGCCTTTAAAAGCTAAAGTTGGCGTAAAAAAGAGGAGTCTTTAGCTTGTGGAAGAATAGAGATATACGTGAGAGACGCAACAGGGCAAAGGAGCACTGAAAACCTTAGCTTTCAAGAGGATTCTAGGTTTTAGAGTGATTTATAGGTTCCTAGAGGTGGAGGAGACATCCCCACCACTGTGTAATCTGAATTTTGCTTCCAAAAACCCCTATTGTAGCGAAAAGGTGATAACTTGCCATGGAAGGCTAAAGCTTTTGTTGGGAATTTCTGCTAAGCCTTGATGTAAAAACTCTTTACTATCTATTTAATGTTGTTTTGATGTGTTCATTGATTCTATCTACATTTAATTATTGCATGCTTGTGGACTGATCACCCATGTGTGTGTAAAGTTAGGATTTTTAGCATTGGAAAATGTTTTGAATCCTTAGAACTGGATAGAGCAGGACTAGATAATTGTATGTATGGACACAGAGTGCAGGGATTTAGTTTTAATATGTTGTAATCGTAATGCAATTCGTTTAGGCTAAGTTCGATGAGACATCCTAGAACGAGGTTTAACTATAATTAGTCCATTCACGCGAAGAATTGGTGTTTGGTAGAATTGCTCTCAGCATAGAACACAAAAACAACCTTAAATAGAGAAAAACCCTTAATTGCATCAAGTTACTCAGTAGAAGGACCCAATGTTTTAATCATCTGTTTATTTCTCTTATTTACATAGTTAATTTTGTAGTTATCTTTAGAATTGCAACTATATCCTGTGTTTATTTCCATTTCATGATTTTATGCAAATTTCTACTTATTGATTGAACGTTTTTCCGAATGAAACAAACTCCCCGTGATTCGATACTCGGTTCTTACCATTTTATATTACTTGTGACTTAGTACACTTGTTGATAAATTTCGCAGTTGTAATAGAGGTGAAACAGGGGGTTGTAGGGGATGGCCATAGGCTTATCTTGAATTCTGGTATGAATGGGCATGTCACATTGCCCCCATTCCTCATTTTTTATGCTTGAACATGCGCCCACCAATTGTTCGGTGAAATGGCTTAATGGCCTTTGCATGTGATATTGTGAAATTTAAATTGTGGAGTGAATTTGTGCATGTATGGCTGCCATTTAGGGTGTGTGGACAGCTTAAGATGTTAGAAAAAAATGCCAAGAGCGTGACTTAGGCCTAGGAATCTAAGTTTTGTCTTGGATGCAAGAATGCATGGATTACATGAATATGAGAGCATGTTTGTTTGGATTTTAGACTAGCATTTGAACTTGCTGCATCATGGTGGGCACCTTGCATATAGGTAGCATAAAATGCCTTTCAAATACACACACACACACACACACACACACACACACACACACACACACACACACATGGATATATGTCATAAGATACTTTTCAAAATATATATATATACATGGATATACATCATAAAATGGCCTTCAAAATATATATACATGGATATATATTATAAAATGCCTTTCAATAAATATATATATGTGCATGTACATAGATATATATCATAAAATAGCACACGCACCAATGTGTGATTGTTGTCTAAGTGCACGTTGATACTTGCATTTGGTGGAAAGAAATGTGCACCATTCAAGTTGTTTGGCTTGTGTTGTGATGATTGGTATTTTATGAAAACTAACTTTGCAAATGTATCCTTGCAGGAAATGGCTCCAAGGACGCTCTCTGCTAAGAGGGCAAGGAAAGATGCCGTCGGAGAAGGTTCTAGTGCGGCCCCACTGGTGGATGTGGAGTTTGACGGACATAGGTTCCGAAGTGAGTAACACCAGCGCTGATTTGAGGCAATTAAGGGTTGGTCATTCCTCAAGGAGAGGCGGATCCAATTAAGGGACAAAGAATATGCCGCGTTCCAGGAAGAAATTGCCAGGAGGCGATGGACTCAGCTTGCGGCACCCATGGCTAAGTACAATCCCAAGATAGTCATGGAGTTCTACGCCAATGCTTGGCCCACAAAGGAGGGAGTCAGAGACAAGCACTCCTAGGTGAAGGGCCAGTGGATCCCCTTCGATGAGGATGCCATTAATCAGATCTGGGGCATCCATTGGTCTTAGAGGAGGGCCAGCGCTGTGAGTTTAGTCAGAGGAGGAGCCAGGCCTCGGGGTTTGATGAGGAGGCCATCATCCAGCGGATGTGTGTTCCAGGGCAGGACTTTGCCTGAAGCATGGTCGGGAGACGAGTGCGGATCATGTGCACTAGCATGACCACCCTGACGCAGATTTGGATGATGTTGCTCCTCAGCAACATTCTCCCTAGCGACCATAATTCTGACCTCCCCCTGCCAAAGTGCCAGCTGGTCTATGCCATCCCGACCTAGGTGAGTGTCCATGTAGCCCAGTTGATCTCAGAAGCTATATATCAATTTGCAAGGATCACACCTCCTAGACACCTAGTGGACTCGTAGAAATCTAACAGGGCATTGGGGTTTTCGGCTTTGATCACGGGCCTTTGCCAATTCTATGGGATGCCAGTCACTCCCACCAAGCTCATCTGGCCTCCCATCAATAGGGCCTTCATAGAGAAATATTGCATGCCAAGGCAAGCACCGCAGTAGGTCCAGGCACAACAGTAGCAAGAGGAAGGCCAGCAGAAGCCAGCCACAGATGCACCGCCGCCGCCTCTACGGGAGACACCATCCCTAGAGTCCATCTCCGCTCACCTACGAAGGATAGAGCTTTAGATGCACACGTACATGCAGCATGTGACTGGCCAGCAGGCGGCTAATCACAGGGGTCAGGTGCAGCTGAACGAGACCTTCTACCGGTACACTATGCACCAACAGAGCCAGGACACCAGTCCTTTCCCGTGGCCTACCCCCGAGCAGTTCAGGGCCACAATTGCATGGCCTGGAGATAAGCCTGATTTTGAGACAGGGGCAAGACTCACAGGGGCCCCTGGAATCGAGGATGGAGCTCAGAAGGATGATGATATGGCTGATGTGCTGGATTTCTTCACTTGAGAAGGCACAGTTGCACGACCAGGATCACCTTAAAAATTGTGATTTCGTCTTTATTTTGATGTTATCGCTTTCAATTTTTATTTTGTTATCTCATTTCGATAAAATTGGACTTTATGTTATCGCTTTCAGTTTTTGTTATCTCATTGTGATTAACGTTACCGCTTCTAGCGTATTGTCGTACTATTACATTGCTATGGTTTGTCTAAATAAAAAAAAAACTAAGCAAAAAAAAAAATAGGGCCTTGTGTAGTGTTTTCTTTTCATTCACACGCCTTTTGTTCCTTTGATAAAGTGTAATCTCAGGTAACAATTTTCCCATATTACAAACTTTCTTCTATGAAAAAAAAACTGAGAAAGAAAACTAAAAAGCCAACACGCTTTTGAAAAATAATGACTGCCAATTTTCTCTAGGAAATTCACGAATCAAAACACAAAAAGGTTTTTGAAAAAAAAAATGTGTGCGCCTAAAGGGTGAACACAATGAAAGATTTTCCTGAAATGCCTAAATGGACTCGGATGTGTGTGTGACTTGATAAAAAGAACAATTTTTGAAACACTGATTCAATTTGAATGGGGAGACAAACCCTAAGCCTTAGTGTTTGCATGGCCACAAAAGCCTTGTGTTTGAGTGTCCACATGGATGTGTGCAATGATTTATTTTGCATGAATTTCTAATTGCCATAATATGCATTTCATGGAAATGATTGAGGCATTCCCTTATTCCTGAACCGTTTGCAAAACAAATATCCAATATAAATCATGTCCCACCATTTGTAGGCCTTTTGAGCCAAGCGTTGATTTTTTGGCCGTACCCTTGACCTAGGATGGAAATTTCCAACCTTACCTTAAGAGAAAAAGAGAACTGGAAGATTTTCCAAGAGAAGCTTCTTTTACCTTGGGTTAGAGATGTGCATTAAAAAAAAGAAAAGAAGAAAAAGAAAAGAAAAATCAATCAATCAAAGATTGAAGAAAGGAAAATAGAAAAGAAGAACAAAGGGGTTCTTTGGACCAGACAATATCTAAACAATGTGTAGAATTGCCAAAAGAGAAAAATATAAAAGAAAAGCAATGATAACTTGGTTGGACCCTGGGGGGGTGTAAAGCAATCACCTGCTTCATTTATAAACCAAATCTTTGCGTCCTCTCTTGTTCCACACCAAACCAAAAAGAAAAGGAAACAGAAAGGGAAAGGCCAAAATATCCAAAGCCAAATTCCCACCTCATAAAGCCCTATTGATTCATGATGATTGCGTATATTATCTTTGATTTGATGGGAAACGACTTGCAAAGTCAATCATGACATACTTGTGGTTTGGAATTAGGATAAAACACTTTTCTGTGTGAGATTTTATACACCTTAAGCGGTTTTCCTCTGTTTGGTTGGACCCAGTGTTTCTTCTAATGCTCTTTTAGAAACGAAATGCTAATATCTAAATCTCATTTTTGGTTATGAGAAATTATATTTGCATGCTTTCATCCCCCAGTAGTCACATTGTTTTTCTTCAAAAATATATGTTGTTCTGATCAATTTGGAGGTTTGTTTTCTTTACTAAGCGTGTTTGCATTTTAGTGAAAAGATTTCAAATACTATCAATGTCTTTTGTCTTGTGGAGACTATCAGAGTCTTTTGTCATGTAGAGACAATTAAGGTCATCTGCTTTCTTTACATTTTCAAAGACTTCAATGTCTTTCGTCAAGACTATCAAAGTTTGTTGTCATGCAGAAACAATCAAGGTCATCTGCCCCTTTACTTTTCAAAGATTATCATAGTCTTTTGTCATGCAGAGATAATCAAGGTCATCTGCCTCTTTATTTTTCGAAGACCTCAATGTCTTTCGACCAAGACTATTGCAGTCTTCTTTGCCTCTGAGACTGTCAAGTCCTTTGGCTTGCGGAGGCCATCAAGGTCATATGTTTTTTACATTTCAAAGATTTCAATATCTTTTGCCAAGACTATCACAATCTTCTTTAAATTTTTGAGACTATCAAAGTCTTGTGTCTTGCAGAGACAATCAAGGTTATCTGCTTCTTTACATTTTAAAGACTTCAATGTCTTTCGTCAAGACTATCACAATCTTCTTTACTTTTCCAAGACTATCAGAGTCTTTTGTTTCAAGACTATCACAGTCTTCTTTACTTTTCTAAGACCATCCGAGTCTTTTGTTTCAAGACTATCACAGTCTTCTTTACTTTTCCAAGACCATCCGAGTCTTTTCTTTCAAGACTATCACAATCTTCTTTACTTTTTCAAGACTATCAAAGTTTGTTGTCTTGCGAAGACTATCAATGTCTTCTACTCTTTACGTTTTCAAAGATTATCAGTGTCTTCTGTCGAGACTTCAATGTCTCCTTTACTTTTCAAGCCTTCAAGGTCTTTTGTTTGATGTACCTGATATCTATTGCATTCCCTCTTTTGACAGGTTTCACTGCTTAGGTTTCCGCTAGTGGTCGGTCGGATGGCGAGATCGCAGGGATGAAATCAGTGTCCTTATCTTTACTTACCCTTTTCATTTTCAATGAAAAGATAAGTAAAAAGGGGCAATTTTCATACCCTAATTTCATTTTGGGGACAATCATTTGCTAAAGTTTTGATTCTTGCCAGCCGAATTGAGCTGCTTAACACCAGTTGCCCTGCAATCCATAAGGTTTTTCGACGTTTCAGAAAAGAATGTGGAAAATACCCAAAATGGAGGGCAAAATGGTCATTTGGTGACTTTTTCAGGCCCCTGGCTCGACTGGGCCACCAGAAAACTTAGGGCTGAAGTAACCAGCTCGCTTGGGTGAGCAAAGTTACTTTTGGAGGAAGCAACCAGCTTGCCTGGGCGAGCTGCTGTTCAACCTACACCTCTCATTTCCTATAAATAGACGTAAGGGGGCTGAGGTAAAGGGTTCAGCTTCATATATTGAGAGCATTTTAGTGAAATTAGTGAGAAGAAGGAGAAAGAAGAAGAAAAAATGAGGTCGAGGTGCTTCCGAATCGCTTCCGTAATCAATTCCTACATCGTTCTTCATCGTTCTTCGTTCATCGACCGGTTAGTTTTTATTTTGAAGTTTTGAATTCATTATATGCACCCTTAGGGGTCCCTCTTGTTGCTTTTCATATCTTCATCTCATTCTTGGTGTGAAGCGATTTCAATCGATCGTTTGAGCCGTAATCTCACCTTATCACTGTAAAATAAAATTTCAACTGATCATTTGTGCCATAATCTCACTCCACCAATGTAAAATAAAGTTTTAACCGGTCATTTACTTTGCAAGTCATCTTTTAATGAGTTTGAAAGCAAATAAGTGAAACCAAAGTTAAAATCAACACATGACCAAGCTTTTATCCATAAAAATCGCTTGAATCCATTCAAAGGTCCAACGCCTTAATGGTCTCTTTTACTTTTATCGGTTAAAATGAATCTTTCAAAAGTTTAAAAATCAAACCTACATGTAACTTTCTTGCTTTTAAGAACTACGTAGGTCTAAATTCCTCATCGCACTCGAGGATACGTAGGAGCAAGAGCCACGCTCTTGTTGATCCCAAAAAGATTAAAAAAACATAAAAAAGGGAAAAATAAATAAATATTGAAGTCATGATTTTGCACATTTGATTAAAGGTTGTCGTCCCTTGTGACGGACACGTGGGGGTGATAATACCTTCCCCGCACGTAAACAACTCCCGAACCTTTATTATTGAAATTCATATACCCCTTTTTTGGTTTTTTTCTAACGTTTTCCTCAAATAAATGTTGATGGTGACTCCCTCGCATTGTCCTTTATTGGAAGACGCACCGTTGAGTCTCGCTCGCCCTCCTGCCAAAGGGTAGGTTGCGACAATGTTCTATAGTAAGAAATAACAAAAACTGAAAGTGAAATATGTACAAATCAAAGGTATACCTACAACATCAGTTTTTAGTAAAACCGATGTTAATGTATACATACAACATCAATTTTCAATAAAAACCGATGTTA
Organism: Glycine max; assembly: GCF_000004515.6. Lineage (NCBI taxonomy): Eukaryota > Viridiplantae > Streptophyta > Magnoliopsida > Fabales > Fabaceae > Glycine > Glycine max. Next base: position 20,216,758 of record NC_038243.2, read on the forward strand.
TAAATTGATGTTATGTTATGGTAATCAACATCGATTTTTACTGAAAACCGATGTTGTTTTATGCTAACCAACATTGGTTGTTTTAGTGAAAACCAATGTTGATGTTCAAAAACAACATCGGTTTTATAAAAACCGATGTTGTGAATCCAACTTAACATTGGTTTTTGGAATAACCAATATTGTTTATTGAATTTTTTTAATATTCTCATTGTTTTTTTAATCACCCCAGTTTAACTTGCAAATTTGAAACCATAACCACAACAGATAGTTTTCGGACAGTTTTTAGTAGAAATTCCATAAAAATTTAATATTTACTATGAATTAAAATAATATTTAATGTGCATACATGAAAAGAATTGTAAAAAATGTAAATGAACTAAACTACAATTCCAAAATGACTTAAAACACTAGCAAATTTTTTCATTTTTAACTTTCAAATAATATGTTGCCCACTGGATACGAAACACCTTCATTCTCTCTGGTTCCAATGGTCTAACATCATTGAAATATAGCGTTATATAATAAAACATAAGTTAATAACATGCAATAACAATTATAACAAAATGAATTACGTTTGAATTAAACAATTACCATTTCTCAATTATTCTTGAAACTTCCTATGATTATAGTTGGCATCCAGTGCATGACGTAATACCCGCACTCAGTGCTTCCTTTTTGTCTATTATACTAAATACATTATGAAATGTAGATATTCAATGTTAAGTACAAATTAGTGTACAAAGTAATAAAGTATAATTAGAAGCATTGTTTAAATGACTTACTTTAACAACAATTCACCTAGCAGCAGCCTTGGATTTAGTCTATGGACTATCATCAAATCCTTTCAAAGCATTGTTCAATACAAACATGCATGCATAATGTACAATTAAAATATTGATGTTTCCGACTAATGGTAATGTAAATGTATTGGAAAATATAACTGACATGTTAATAATTCCTTTCAAGTAATTGTCTGGCCTATTGTGCAAGGAACAAAACCAGATGACAACATTTTCCTTAGGCAAAACGACGACCATTTGCTAATGTGCACTGCATTGGAAAACAATAAGTTATTATACTGCATAGATTATTTAAATTCATTAGTTCAGTTTAACTTACCTATTCAAGTAGGCTCTTAGGTATACATCCCTCTTTGAATTCTGCATCCAGTTTTTAATATAACTTCTATTCAAATTGTGATTTCCCAAATCTCTGTATAGACTATGGCTCGAGGAATCCATAGACATTGGCATTCCCCGCCCGCATACTTGTCTCATTCATATGCCTATTGTTGTTAAAATAACATAAATTATGTATGAATTTAAAACAATAACTTAGCTAATAAACAATAATCTAAAGTGACTTACAGAATCCACAATTGTATAATAGAGATGTTGAGACATTGACCACTGTGTGCTATTTCAGACAGATCTTCACACTTTATGTACAAGGGGAAGTTGTCATTATGCACCCCAAACACGATAGCATCCCACATAACCTGCATTGACTTTAAAAAAACTGTGAGACGGTCAATGTCATCAGATATAGGAGATCATCGACATCATGATTTGGCCTATCTGCAGGTTTCCTCGGTCCCACAGCTCCTTGTTTATCCAACACAATTAATTAACATAATTTAATGACAGTGAGCACTTTAGTTGGAAAAAAAATCATTTAATGACAGTGAAATACCTATTATGAGAAAAGCTTAACAAGATATGTCAGCCAAGCAATAAAGGTGTTGAGTGTCTGCCCCATTAACTGAACCTCTTAAGTAGGTACAGGAATGTGAGCATCTGCATCTCGAACTTTCTCAACACCAACCTTGACTTGATCATTGGCCAAAGGGATGTTGAGAATGGTGGTCGACCCTTCATAAAGTCTTCCAATGGCAACCAGACATGGAGGATTTTTTTTTACGTACAATCCGCATTTCTCTGGCTCATCCGTGTCTAGGTCGTTCCCTAAGGGATCAACACAATTCTCCTTTATGTTGATATGAGCAACTGAAGGACCAACCTCAGGCTCAGGAGGCAGTACGAGTTCCTACGATTGCATCTGCAATTGAAACTACGACTGCATCTGGCTGAAGGATAGAATTAGTTGTCAAGTCACTTTTTCTGTGCTTGACTCCTCTAGTTGGTCCCTAGTTTTTTGCGTCAACTGCTCCAAGTCTTCGGGAGCCATGATTGAAGATGTGGGGGGGTCTTTGGAGCCGGTCCAAAGTATTTTTTAATCGTGACACCGAATCCAGCAACACGGACACGACCAGGGTGTTTTGGTCGCCCATCCATTGGCGACAAAGCTTCCCTATGAGGCCTGCTTCTCTAAGGAATCCTGTAACAAACACATTTATTTGTTTACTCAATCAAACAATAAATATAAATAACGACAATTGACAAGTGTAAGTGGCTTACAATCTTGTAAGCAATTTCCTTTGTTGCCTCTGACGTCATTTGACCAGATTTCTTGGTACGAGCCATCTTCCACATCTGTGTCGTCTGATGGGAGATAGAGGATCAATGACAGTGTCAGTGCTTCCAGATTAAGCTGCTTCCTCCAGTTGTTTCTTTTTCTTCTCCTTCGTCAACTTGTTTTCTAGATATTCATAACCCCCACGAGACAACACCTGAGGGGCAATGTTTTATTTCTGAATGGCATGTGCCTTCTTTTGCACATCCTTTAAAAATTATACATTATCCAAAATTATTATGTTTGAAAATAATATGTAAATTTAAAGTTTAAAACAATCAAAATCACAAACTTACCTCACAGGAAGGGTCTTTATGACTCTGAAAAAATTGGCTCCATTTCTTCTTGTTGATGACGTACTTTTAACATACAGTGTTATCAACACTGTCCTTGCCGGCTACAGGTGCTCATTTTGCTCGTCAAATCAAATGCTTCAAGGATATCAAATTCAGTCTGACAAACAAAAATTACATTTTATTGTTAGTAAATTACAATTTTATTGTTAATCAACAAAATGCAACATTTAATTAAAATACCTTAATATCCTCCCATATCAAATCCTTATGCCAGCAGGGACTTGTTTCAAATTTTCGTATGTCACATCCACCTTATCTCGAACGACGATCACCAAATATGTCCTTAATTTCTTTCTGTGGGGATTGTCGGCTTTCCCGATCATAGGATCCACATGGACCAGGGCTCTCTCTACCCCAACTGGTCTAGTAGCCAATGATCTCATGCGTGTGGCTTTTCTTGTCCTCTTCAAGGTAGAAGGGGAATGTGATGCTGCATCAATAGGAGGAGGAGGGGAACTAGGTGGTGTAGCCATTTTCCTGTAAAGAAAAAACATTAATTTTAAAGATGATCACAAAACTATATTATTTTATATAACTAAATGAACTTAAATGAAGTACATAATAAAAAAATTACATTAGACGATGTTAATGAATTCTCCTTCATCATGATCATTATGATTTGCATGAACGTCGTCAACTTCTTCTCCGACGACGTTAGGCAAGATTTGGTGGACAAAGGACTGACATAAGTATCAATGAGTGAATCATCATCTTCAACATTAACACCAATTATTTTCCCGTGTAAAACCACTGACCACCTTTCATCACAAGGGTCTTGAACATAAAATATCTGTTTAGCTTGTTCTGCCATAATGAAAGGGTCATTCTGGTAAGTAAGTTTCTTAAGATCTACCAAAGTAAATCCTTAATCATTGGTCCGCACACTGATATTATTGTCAACCCACTTACATTTGAAAACACAGACAATGAATTTTATATAATTAAGCTCCCAAATTTCTTCAACGAAACCAAAGTAAGGGATGGAAGCTACACGAGGATTGTCATCATGTACACTCGCGAAGTGTTGAGATTCAGCCCTTAAACTAACCCTATTGTTTTGCATTGTATAGAAGGAATACTTGTTTATATCATATCCTTGCCAAGTTATAACATTTCTTTTAGGCCCATCTGTTAGTTTTCTTAATGTTTCAGATGCATTATCGTCATTGAAGATTGTATCTTTAAACCAATTTAGGAAAGTCTTGTTATGCTCTTTCAACACCCTGTTCTTCAACATTTTTGGATTACTTTCCTTCACTAAACCTTCATGGAAAAACTTCATTACTTATTCAGTACATAAAAATGAGCTTGTTGAAAATCTTCTACACTTGGAGTGATAACATGCAGTCCTCTTGAACTCTTACCTCCCACTCTTTCTTCATGCTGAGACTCGAGAAGCCCAACAAGTTTTTCCTTTTCAATGTACTCTGAACAAAACTCAATAGCTTCTTCTAAAATGTACCTTTCGACAATAGATGTTTCCGGACGGTGTAGATTCTTTGTATACCCTTTTAAGATTTCCATGTATCGCTTAACCAGGTACATCCACTGCAAATAAGCAGGACCACAACATTTGATTTCTTTTACCAGATGAACAATTAAGTGAACCATGATGTTGAAGAAAGCAGGAGGAAAATACATCTCCAACTCACACAATATAATGGCAGCCTCATTTTACAACTCATCTAACTTGACAAGATCAAGGACTTTGCTACATATGGCATTGAAAAATAAGCACAATCGAGTTATGGCAAGCCAGACTTTGTTATTCAAAATGTCTCATATGGCCACGGCTAACAATTGTTGCATCAAGACGTGGCTATCATGACTTTAAGCCTACTAACTGATGCAATCCTCCCAAGGAGGGGACCCATCACCAGAGCCATGGCTAGGAGACTCCAGGAAGATTGGGCTAGAGATGCAGGAGAAGGCCTTAGGGTTCTCATGAGCCTTAGGGTAGATTTTGGGTCCATGGACTAAGTATGAACCCACTTATCTTAGTACATATTAGATTAGGGTTTCATTATTTTTTGGGCCTTGCATTTAGGACTCTGTAGTGTAGGGAGGGTACCCCACAAGTTTAGGGTACCCTAGTAATGTAAGATTTTTCAGCCCTTGTAATTTAGGGCACCTAGACTAGTTTTTGTATTAGGGGTAGTTTTGTAATTTGACAAGCATTAAGTGCAGTATTTGATGTGTGTGTTGGGAGAGAAATTTAATTGAATTGGGAGAAGTCCAATCCAATTAAATTTCGAACCAGCCTAAGGGGGAGGTGAGCATTTGCTTGCTATAGTCCATTGCTACATCATATAGTCACACTTTGTGCATGTCCTTCATGCTTTACATGCCTCATGACACCTAAGCACACTTAGTGGAGAATCTTGGATTTGATCTTGGATTAGTGGGCTGAACCATAGCTAAAATTCACTAATCATTATTAGTGAAATTTTGACTCCAAATTTGGCTCCACAAATTCAAATTCAAATTCAAGTGAAATTTGAAATTCAAATTTCCCTCCAATTTTGTGTGACACTTAGGCTATAAATAGAGGCCTTGTATGTGCATTTTGGAACTTTGATTGTTTGTGAAGTTAGACTTCAAAGTTCAGACCTCATTCCCTTCTCTCCGTCTCCCTCATCTCATTTTCTCCTACCTTCAAGCTCTTATCCATGGCTTCCTACGGTGGTGAGCTTGTTCTTGACTCATCTTCTCCTCGAAGTGGCATCTCCAATCATTTTTCCTCCTTCTCCATTCTGCTGTCATTGATCATCAAGAAGCAAAGGACTCCATTAATGAAGAAGATCTAAGCCCTACAAGCTCTACATGGAGCTACATTACTAAATTTAGATCTTTCAATTGCTCAAGGCTCTTAATATTTGAAGAGTATCCTTATGGGACTTTGACACAACGCAAGCACTGACAAAAACTCATCTTCTCCTTTTTGGACAAAGTATGAGAAGTTGAAGGCAAGTATATTTTCTTACCATCAGACCTTGGATGTAATTGGCCTCATATACCCATCTCAGCTAGATCTTGATGAGTATTCAAACCATCTTTCATCTTACCTTGAATGTTAAGGAGCATTTTTCTCTACATGCATAACATCAATACAATGTCTAACATTTAGATCAGACCATTAGGGAATATCAAACAAAATAGACCTTTTTCTATATGCAACTGTTACTTTTATCCTTCTTTTGAGTCTTTCCAAAAATAGTATTCAAGTGTTCAACCCGCTGAAAAACATGCTGACTAGTTAACAGTATATGTGCACTTTCATGCTCTTTACTTCCATTAAAAGCTTTTTCTAATCGCTGGTAAGGGTGATAAGGTGTCAGAAAACATCGATGCCTAGTGTATATTGTTTTTCTACCATGTTTTAGTTGTGCGTAGCTTGTGTCTTCTTCACAGATGGGGCATGCACCACCCTTAACACTGTATCCACTCAAATTCCCGTATGCTGGGAAGTAATTAATGGTACAAAAAAGCATGACACGTAAATAGGAAGTCTCATTTCAAAACCCATTAAACACTGAAACCTCCTCATCCCACAACTTTCTTAAGTCATTGTCATACCCTAATTTCGTCCGGGGACCTTTGCTTGATGACATGCGACTTTTCTTTGGTCCTTGTAAGGTGCTTGGCACCCATCATTAGGCAATTTGTGAAATTCCGGGACATGCCGAAAAACAAAAGAAAATATTGATGCACAATCCTTAAGGTTCCGTGACACACCGGAAATCAAATGGAAGCATCGTTGCATAATTAGTGAGGTTTCGTAACATTCCGTAAGTCAAAAAGGGCATGATTATGTAATCCGCAAGGTTCCGTAACATTACGGAAAGAAAACAAGTATCGTTACGAAATTCGTAAGTTTCCGTAACATTACGAAAAAAGAATCACCAAAAAAAAGCAGAGGGGGTGTACTTAGTAAAAATGGGGGTGCAAATAGCAACCAGGCCCACTTGGGCCCTCCAGAAGATTCCTCCAGAAGACTGTTGCTTCTGGAGGAAGCAACCTGGCTCGCCTGGGCGAGCTGAGCTCGCCTAGGCGAGCTGGGCGGCAAGCATCTCCCCTATTTTGCTATAAATAGGGGAGGAAGTGAAGAAGAAAAGGGTTCAGCCCCTTAAGCACTTCTCTCTCTTTCGAATTTGCTTGGAAAAATTGTTTCCGTGAAGAAAATCTAAGTCGAGGCGCTTCCGAAACGTTTCCGTAACGTTTTCCGTGAAGAATTTTGCAAAGGTTTCAACCGTTCTTCGACGATTCTTCATTCGTTCTTCATCGTTCTTCGATCTTCAACAGGTAAGTACCTCGAACCAAGCTTTTCGATTCATTCTATGTACCCATGGTGGTCCACATTGTGTTTCGTGTATCTTTATTCTCATTTCATTTACTTTTTATACCCCCTGTTGACGTGCTTAAGCCATTTTACTTAAGTCATTTCTCGCTTAACTTAAAAATAAAATAAATTTCCACCGAACGTTTGAATTGTATTATCCGTTAACTTCAGTTAAAATGAATTCCGACCGTTCGGTCGTGCCGTAACCACGTTGGAAATCAAAAAAGAGGTAAAAAATAATATAATAAAAAAAAACATCTTTTTTTAGTAAAATAAAGCGGAAAATCAATCGGACGTTTTTCTCTTTGGGATTTCTCATTCTTAATCGAATTGACTAATAACTAAAGTGAAATTAAGGCTAAAATTAACTCGCCTAGTCAAGCTCGTCCACAAAAATAGGTTTTGTTAAGTTTGTCATTTCAATTTCTTACTAAGTAAATGGATCGTTTTTCAAGGTCCAACGCCTTAAAATGATCACCTCTTAAGTAAAAAAAAAAGAATCACTTGATAAAAAAGAACTACGTAGGTCTGATTTCCTCATCACAAATTGAGGAATACGTAGGAGCAAAGGGAAACACCCTTGTCGACCACAAAAAAGGAAAAATATAAAAAGGGTATAAAGGATATAAGGACATAAAAGGGAACATAAAAATCAAGGTCATGTTTGCACATTCGATTAAAGGCTGCCGTCCCTTGGGACGGACGTGTGGGGTGCTAATACCTTCCTCGTGCGTAAATACAACTCCCGAACCTTTCACTTAAAAGTTCGTAGATCACGTCTTTTCTGGTTTTTCCGACGTTTTCCTCAAATAAACGTTGGTGGCGACTCCGCACGTATTCCTTTCGTGGAACACGCATCCCGCGAGTCTCGCGTCGCCCTCCCGCCGAAGGGTAGGTTGCGACAGTTGGCGACTCCACTGGGGACTGTTTTTAGAGAGTTAGGCCATTTAAATCTTGTGCAATGTTTTACCGTGACTTACCCCTTTGTTGGTTTCCCTTCATTATGATCTTGTGTATATAAACTCTTGGTTGCTTTTAGTGCGTTTTAAAATGTATGCATGAAGTAAATATTTATTCATTTGATGCACACAAACACCAACACTATTTGCACACATTGTGAGTGAAAAAGGGCCCTATACCCGGGCTCATGGGAACATAAGGAGTGGAGGTGAATCTGTGATCATGCTAGGTCTCCGACTTGCTTGATTACAGTGAACCCTCATCTAGAGCTTTTCTCTTTGAAAACTTATTGTTGCTAGTAGTCCCTACTGCTGCAATATGTTTTTCGAAGGGGATGATACCTCTAGAAACCATCAAGAGAGATATGACTACCTTGGGGATTATTGCTAAAAGCCTAGTTAGTTCTCTCCCTTATAGGTCCCTTAAATAGGGGCGCGAAGCAAACACGCTGCGTGCCATTTTTTCACACTGCCATGCATAACTATCATATACCCTTTTGCTTATGTTCAGTGAATATTGTCATACTATGTACATTCCCGTATTGCGTCTTTTGCATATGCATCGCATATGGGTTCTGTCTTGATCCCCTCTGTAAACAAACCAACGGAGGGTCCATGTCGCCTTCTTAAAAACGTATGTTGGGGCACTTTGCTACCCCTAGACGTTGTATCTAAGAAGGAGACAATTCCTCGGACCCCCGCATTCCTAGATTGCATCTGTGTCATATGCATTCCTTCATGCATTCATCCATTCCACCCATGAGATATCGAAGTTTTGATTTGCACTAGCTTTTTGTCTCACTTTAGTAAGCATGGAGACAAATCAAATCGGCAAGAGGTTTTACCATGTCAAGGTTAAAAGCCTAGATACCACCAGCATCAAGGAATTAGGGCGGTTGATGGAACCTCTCCAAATGCAAGCCTTCCGCAAGACTTACGGAAAGATCTTAGAGTTAACCATAGCAGAGGTATCCATAGAAGCCATTGCATCACTCACCCAATACTACGACCAGCCTTTGAGATGCTTCACATTCGGAGACTTCCAATTGGTACCAACCATTGAAGAATTTGAGGAAATTCTAGGGTGTCCTCTCGGGGGAAGAAAGCCATACCTTTCCTCCGGGTGTCTCCCCTCTTTGAGCAGAATTGCAACTGTGGTCAAGGATTCAGCAAGAGGTTTGGACCACATAAAACAGACTCGGAACGGTATAGCGGGCCTACCACGGAGGTACCTAGAAGACAAGGCGAGGGGTATGGCCAATCAAGGAGATTGGGTCCCGTTTATGGATGTGTTAGCTTTGCTAATTTTTGGGGTCGTCCTCTTCCCAAACGTGGATGGTTTGGTGGACCTAGCAGCAATCGACGCTTTCCTTGCATACCACCATAGCAAGGAAAGTCCAGTGGTAGCTGTCTTGGCAGATTTATTTGACACGTTTGACCGAAGGTGCGAAAAGAGTAGCGCACGGATCATCTGTTGCTTGCCCGCCCTCTGTGTTTGGTTGGTTTCGCACTTGTTCCGGCAAGACACAAGGCATCCATGTCCGCTCCTGAGCCATCGCTCGTGTACTGAAAAGAGGAGAATAGATTGGGACCAGCTTTTGGCCGGGATAGGAGGTAGAACAATTAGTTGGTTCCCCCGATGGAAGGAAGGAAAAGAAGGAGTCATTTTCTCATGTGGAAGATACCCAAACATTCCGCTGATAGGAACGAGGGGTTGTATTAACTACAATCCCGCGCTGGCTATAAGACAACTAGGGTACCCCATGAGGGGAGCACCGATGGAAGAAAGCATGTCTCCTTTCCTTGTGAGGGATTTCGGCGCACAAAATTCCAAGACTATACAAAGAATCCATAAGGCATGGGAAACCCCGTTAAGGAAAGATCAAGAGCTTAGGGGCATTCGTAATGGCATCATTGGTGGGTACCACGAATGGCTGAAAGTTCATATACGAGGTTGAGATTGGCTCGCCAAGTTAAAAGTCGTCAGCGAAGAGAGTTTTGAAGCACCGAAAGAGGACGAAGAAGTCCAAGCTCTCAAAAGCGAGTTAGGAAAGGCGAAACTTGCCAAAGAGAAGTTCAAGTTGGCCGCTACACACATTCGGAAGGAGTGTGCCGGGTTACGGGAAGAGAATGCAACTACCACAAGGGCCCTTGAACAAGAGACCAAGAGGGCTCGCAAGGAAGAGTATGGCCGGAATAAATTTCGCGGAGCTCTGTGGGGTAGCAATAGTGAACTCAAGCTGCGAAGGGAAGAGAGGGACCAGTCGCGAGCACATAGCATGGTTTTGAAAGAGGAGTTAGTTGCCTGTTCAAGGTCCAAAAGAAGCTTGTCTCAGCGTTTATGCGAGACGGAGACCAACATGCTAGCTATCATCTCCAAGTACCAAGAAGAGTTAGGTCTAGCCACGGCCCACAAGCATAGGATCGCGGACGAGTATGCTCAAGTATACGCAGAAAAAGAGGCTAAAGGAAGGGTGATCGACTCTTTACACCCAGAGGCAACCATGTGGATGGATCGGTTTGCTCTTACCTTGAACGGGAGTCAAGAACTTCCCCGCTTGTTAGCCAAGGCCAAGGCGATGGCGGACACCTACTCCGCCCCCGAAGAGATTCATGGGCTTCTCGGCTATTGTCAGCATATGATAGACTTAATGGCCCACATAATTAGAAATCGTTAGGAAACTTGTATGGTCTCTCAGACCTTGACTAGATACGACTTTCTTTTTGAAATAAAACGAGTTGGTCCCATGTTTCTACTCCAAAAAGCTTGTGCAAATCAAATCACTCCTACATTTCATCTCTAGCATGCATTTTCTTTCTTTCTTTACCCACTCCTCACGTTTGGTTTTTTAGGGAAAAACACCATAACTAAACGAGCCACAAGGCATCCCTATCGCACCAGATCCAAATCTAGAACGATGGGTGATCAAGAGGAGACACGGGAACAGATGAAAGCCGACATGTCGGCTCTGAAAGAACAAATGGCCTCCATGATGGAGGCCATGTTAGGTATGAGGCAGCTCATGGAGAAGAACGCGGCCACCGCTGCCGCTGCCAGTTCGGCTGCCGAAGCAGACCCAACTCTCTTGGCAACTGCGCACCATCCTCCCTCAAACGTAGTAGGACGGGGAAGGGACACACTGGGGCACGATGGCAGCCCTCACCTGGGATACAACCGAGCGGCTTACCCTTATGGATTGCCGCCCAACTACTCATCACCCGTCTTGCAAGACGATGCGGGCCATATTGCTTCTCCCGTCCTTGAAAGAGAGCCCCCTCAACAGCCCGAAGAATTCCACAAAGACCCTCAAGACTATGCTCGAAGGGATGTAGAGTTCTATCCCCCGATCCCCGAAGGGCCAGCACCCAGCACGTTGCCTCAGCCCAACATCGCAACATAACCAATAGTTTTGTCCACGGAAGGACCATCCCCGGCAACTGAAGAAAGGAGGAAGCTCGATCTCCTTGAGGAAAGATTGAGGGCCGTGGAAGGATTTGGGGACTATCCGTTCGCAGACATGACGGATCTTTGCTTAGTACCCGATGTTGTTATCCCCCCGAAGTTCAAAGTGTCGGACTTCGACAAGTATAAAGGAACGACTTGTCCCAAAAACCATCTCAAGATGTACTGCTGCAAGATGGGCGCACACTCTAAGGATGAGAAGCTATTAATACACTTCTTTCAAGATAGCTTGGCCGGAGCCGCGGTAGTGTGGTACACTAATTTGGAAGCTTCCCGTATCCGTACTTGGAAGGATCTGATTACTGCCTTCCTAAGGCAATATCAGTACAATTCCGATATGGCTCCCGACCGCACTCAACTGCAGAATATGTTCAAGAGAGAGGGTGAAACCTTTAAAGAATATGCGCAGCAGTGGAGAGATTTGGCGGCACAAGTAGCTCCTCCCATGGTTGAGAGAGAGATGATCACCATGATGGTAGACACTCTACCAGTGTTCTACTATGAGAAGCTAGTAGGTTACATGTCGTCCAGCTTTGCGAATCTAGTATTCGCCGGGGAAAGAATCGAGGTAGGATTGAAAAGAGGAAAGTTTGATTACGTTTCCTCCACGAGTGCGAATGCCAAAAGAATCGGGGCAACAGGGGCAAAAAGGAAGGAAGGAGATGCCCATGCCGTCTCTTCAACACCCGCGTGGGTCAAACCCCAGCAAACACCTCATGGTACCCATCGGTACGCGCAACATCACCCGAGCTTCTCGGCTCATACCGGGAATGCCTCTAGCTCAACACCCGTGCAGCCTAAGGCACCCACCTAGAGGTAAGCTCCCCAAGTTCCAACTCCGAACACAACTCGCCCGGCCGGTAATTCCAACATGACAAGGAACTTCCCTCCGAGGCCATTTCAAGAATTCACCCCACTCCCAATGACGTACGAAGACCTCTTGCCATCCCTCATCGCCAATCATTTGGCCGTGGTAACTCCCGGAAGGGTCCTCCAACCCCCTTTCCCAAAGTGGTATGACCCTAATGCAACTTGCAAGTACCATGGGGGTGTCCCAGGACATTCCGTTGAAAAATGCTTGGCCCTTAAATACAAGGTCCAACATTTGATGGATGCTGGATGGCTGACCTTCCAAGAGGATCGGCCCAATGTGAGAACCAACCCGCTCGCCAATCATGGAGGGGGAGCAATTAACGCCGTTGAGTCCGATAGGCCGCGCAGGTCTAAACCTTTAAAGGATGTGGTAACCCCTAGGAGGTTTATCTTTGAGGCCCTACAAAAGGGAGGTGTGATTCCCCATAGTGGGTGTAAGGAGGATTCCTGTTTGCTACATTCCGGCGAGCTGCATGACATGGAGACGTGTTTGGGAGTAGAGGAGTTGTTACAGCGGATGATAGATCAAGGTCGACTGGAAGTCGGCAGTGAAGGAAAAGAAGAGCAGCATATATGCATGCAATCCACAGATGGGAGCAGTATTGCGAAGCCCTAACCCTTGGTGATATACTTCACTAAAAGCGCAGCTTCGCAAAAGCCCGGACACCCCTTAGTAGCCAAACCTGTTCCTTTCCCGTACCAAAATAGCCACGCAGTCCCATGGAGATATACACCTCCGAGGGAGAAGGAAGAAGAAGCCACCGATGTCAGCTCGTTGTCAGCTAAAGTAACAAATATCACGGGACTGAGTGGTGTGACCCGTAGTGGTCGTGTGTTCGCGCCTCCGGACCTACCAGTCCAACCCGCGGATGTCAAGGGAAAAGGAAAAGTGGTGGAGGAACAAGACGGCGAAGCACCCCACGCTTCGAATAAAGATATTCCGGCAAAAGGCCTCCCGGAGAAAAAGGATGGTAAAAAGGAGGTGTCACTGGAGGAAGCCAGCGAGTTCCTCCGTATAATTCAGCAGAGCGAATTCAAGGTTATCGAACAGCTCAACAAAACCCCGGCCAGGATCTCGCTGTTGGAGTTACTTATGAGCTCCGAGCCTCATCGGGCTCTGCTAGTAAAAGTTCTGAACGAGGCCCATGTGGCCCAAGATATCTCGGTAGAAGGTTTCGGAGGGCTGGTCAACAATATCACTGCCAACAACTATCTTGCCTTCGCCGAAGAAGAAATCCCCGCCGAGGGGAGAGGGCATAATAAGGCTTTACACGTATCAGTCAAGTGTATGGACCATATCGTAGCCAAGGTGCTCATCGATAATGGTTCCAGTTTAAACGTGATGCCTAAGAGCACTTTGGAGAAATTACCATTCAATGCTTCCCACTTAAAGCCGAGTTCAATGGTGGTTCGTGCCTTCGACGGCACTCGCCGAGAGGTTAGGGGAGAGATCGATCTCCCAGTACAAATAGGCCCTCACACCTGTCAAGTCACCTTCCAAATAATGGATATTAACCCCCCCTACAGCTGTCTGTTGGGGCGCCCGTGGATCCACTCAGTGGGAGTTGTGCCCTCTACACTCCACCAAAAGTTGAAATTCGTAGTGGAGGGGCACTTGGTCATCGTATCAGGCGAGGAAGACATCTTGGTGAGCTGCCCATCCTCTATGCCTTATGTGGAAGCCGCCGAAGAATCGTTAGAAACCGCTTTCCAGTCTTTTGAGGTGGTCAGCATTTCCTCCGTGGACTCCTTCTCTGGGCAGCCTTGCCTGTCCGATGCAGCAGCAATGATGGCCCGAGTTATGTTGGGGAACGGTTATGAACCCGGAATGGGTTTAGGCAAAGACAACGGCGGCATAACTAGCCTGATAAATGCCAAAGGAAATCGTGGGAAGTATGGTTTAGGCTATAAGCCCACTCAGGCGGATATGAAGAGAAGCATCGCGGGAAGGAAGAGCGGTGGTCAAAGCTCGCGTTGGAGACAAGAAAGTGAAAGAAGCCCGCCCTGCCACATAAGTAAAAGCTTTATAAGTGCGGGTCTGGGAGACAAAGGTCAAGTGGTCGCAATATGTGAAGATGATGTTCCGAGTACATTGGATTTGGTACGACCATGCCCTCCTGATTTCCAGCTGGGAAATTGGCGAGTGGAGGAACGCCCCGGCATTTACGCAACGAGCATAATGTAAACCTTTACGGTTTTTAAAGCTCTATAGTTGGGCCTAGCCTTTAGAGTTTTTCCTTTTGTTAAGGCTTTGTGTCTTTTGTTTTTGAATTTATAATACAAGGATCTTTCTTCATCTGTTCCTACATCTCTACCAATTCTCATTCATTTGCATGTTCACTTCTTTTTCTGAAACGGCAGATCCGATGATGAGTCCCCCGAAGGTACTAATACCTGGGACCCGCCTATCGACTTCGAGCAAGAAATGAGTCAAACGGAAGATGAAGGAAACGAGGATGTGGGACTTCCCCCAGAATTAGAAAGAATGGTCGCCCATGAGGACCAAGAAATGGGACCTCATCAAGAAGAAACAGAGCTGGTAGACTTAGGAATTGGCAGTGGAAAAAGGGAAGTAAAGATAGGTACAGATATTACCGCACCTATCCGTGAGGAATTAATAATCCTGCTAAAGGACTACCAAGACATCTTTGCTTGGTCATACCAAGATATGCCCGGTTTGAGTTCTAACATTGTACAGCACCGATTACCTCTAAATCCCGAGTGTTCCCCGGTAAAACAGAAACTGAGAAGGATGAAGCCCGAAACATCCTTGAAGATAAAAGAAGAAGTGAAAAAGCAATTTGACGTTGGATTTCCGGCCGTCGCTCGGTATCCAGAGTGGGTTGCCAACATCGTACCGGTCCCTAAGAAAGATGGGAAAGTACGAATGTGTGTGGATTATCGGGACCTGAATCGGGCCAGTCCCAAGGACAATTTTCCTTTACCACACATCGATATCCTCGTAGATAACACGGCCAATTTCGCTTTATTTTCCTTCATGGACGGTTTCTCTGGTTACAATCAGATAAAGATGGCGCCCGAGGATATGGAAAAGACTACTTTCGTCACCCTGTGGGGGACGTTCTGTTACAAGGTGATGTCCTTTGGACTCAAGAATGCCGGGGCAACTTATCAACGGGCCATGGTAGCTTTGTTCCATGATATGATGCATCAAGAGATCGAGGTCTACGTGGACGACATAATTGCTAAATCTAAATCCGAGGAAGAACACCTTGTCAACCTGCAGAAGTTGTTCGAAAGGCTTAAGAAATATCAATTAAGGTTGAACCCCGCTAAGTGTACCTTTGGGGTCAAATCAGGGAAATTACTTGGTTTCATTGTAAGCCAGAAAGGGATAGAGGTAGACCCCGAAAAGGTGAAGGCTATCCTTGAGATGCCAGAACCCCGTACAGAGAGGCAAGTCCAAGGTTTCCTGGGACGCTTGAATTATATTGCCGGATTCATATCGCAGCTCACCACCATTTGTGAGCCGTTGTTCAAGCTCTTACGCAAAAACCAAACTGATCGCTGGAATGAGGATTGCCAAGAAGCTTTTGGAAGGATCAAGAAGTGCCTTATGAATCCTTCCGTGCTTATGCCACCAGTACCTGGAAGGCCTCTCATTTTGTACATGACAATCTTGGACGAGTCAATGGGGTGTATGCTGGGGCAACATGACGAATCCGGGAAGAAAGAGCGCACTGTTTACTACCTAAGTAAGAAGTTCACGACCTGTGAGATGAATTACTCCTTGCTCGAAAGAACGTGTTGTGCTTTAGTATGGGCATCCCATCGCCTAAGGCAGTACATGCTGAGCCATACTACCTGGTTGATATCCAAGATGGACCCGGTTAAGTACATCTTTGAAAAGCCAGCTCTCACGGGACGAATCGCCCGGTGGCAAGTCCTGCTATCCGAGTTTGATATAGTCTACGTCACCCAAAAGGCGATAAAAGGAAGCGCCTTAGCAGATTATTTGGCTCAACAGCCTCTTAACGACTATCAGCCCATGCATCCTGAATTCCCGGATGAGGACATCATGGCCTTGTTTGAGGAAAAATTGGACGAAGATCGGGACAAATGGACCGTATGGTTTGACGGAGCGTCAAACATTCTAGGTCATGGCGTTGGGGCAGTATTGGTCTCTCCGGACAATCAATGTGTACCCTTCACAGCCAGGCTAGGATTCGACTGCACCAACAACATGGCCGAATATGAAGCATGTGCCCTAGCCGTCCAGGCAGCGATTGACTCCAATGTCAAACTACTCAAGGTGTACGGCGACTCGGCGTTGGTAATCCATCAGCTGAGAGGGGAATGGGAAACTAGAGATCCCAAGCTGATACCCTACAAAGCCTATATCAAGGAATTGGCTAAGACCTTTGATGAGATCTCCTTCCATCATGTTCCCCGCGAGGAAAATCAAATGGCGGATGCACTTGCTACTTTGGCGTCTATGTTCCAGCTAACACCGCTCGGGGATCTACCCTACATTGAATTTTGGTGTCGTGGCAAACCTGCGCATTGTTGCCAAGTAGAAGAGGAACGGGACGGAAAGCCTTGGTATTTCGACATCATGCGATATGTCGTAAGCAAAGAATACCCGCCCGAGATTGCCGACAATGATAAGAGGACATTGAGAAGGTTGGCAGCCGGTTTCTTCATGAGCAAAAGCATACTGTATAAGAGAAATCACGACATGACACTCCTGCGGTGTGTGGATGCCAGGGAGGCAAATCACCTGATCGAGGAAGTCCATGAGGGCTCGTTTGGAACACACGCCAACGGGCATGCTATGGCCAGGAAGATCCTAAGAGCAGGTTATTACTGGCTTACCATGGAAAGTGATTGTTGTGTCCATGTGAGGAAATGCCACAAATGTCAAGCGTTCGCAGATAATGTCAATGCCCCACCACATCCTCTGAATGTCATGTCCGCCCCTTGGCCTTTCTCCATGTGGGGAATAGATGTCATCGGGGCCATTGAGCCCAAGGCCTCGAATGGTCATCGCTTCATCCTCGTAGCGATAGATTATTTCACCAAGTGGGTCGAGGCGGCTTCCTATACCAATGTCACGAGGGGTGTGGTGGTCAGGTTCATTAAGAAAGAGATCATCTGCCGATATGGTTTGCCAAGGAAGATTGTCACAGACAACGGCACCAACCTGAATAACAAGATGATGGGGGAAATGTGCGAGGAGTTTAAAATCCAGCATCACAATTCCACACCCTACCGGCCAAAGATGAATGGAGCCGTGGAAGCGGCCAATAAGAATATCAAAAAGATTATCCAAAAGATAACCGTGTCATACAAGGATTGGCACGAAATGCTCCCATTCGCATTACACGGTTACCGAACTTCAGTGCGAACGTCAACTGGGGCAACGCCGTTCTCATTGGTATATGGGATGGAGGTTGTGTTACCGTTTGAGGTAGAAGTCCCGTCATTAAGGATCTTGGCAGAATCCGGATTAAAGGAATCAGAGTGGGCTCAAACGCGCTATGACCAGCTTAACCTCATCGAGGGTAAGCGCTTAACGGCCATGAGTCATGGGCGCGTGTACCAGCAAAGAATGAAGAGTGCATTCGACAAGAAAGTACGCTTGCGCAAGTTCCATGAGGGAGACCTTGTGCTAAAGAAAATGTCCCATGCTGTGAAAGACAATCGAGGGAAATGGGCCCCGAACTACGAAGGGCCTTTTGTTGTGAAGAGGGCTTTTTCCGGAGGAGCCCTGGTGCTTACCAACATGGATGGCGAAGAGCTACCTTCACCCATGAATTCTGATGTCGTCAAGCGATATTATGCTTAGAATCTGGGGCAATTAAGGATGTCGCTGCATGTTCTTTATCTTTATGCATTTTCTGGATTTCCCCTAGGGATTTCCTGTCTGCTGTATCTCTCGTTACAATCTTTCAAAGAAATGAACGTTGATTCGAGGCTTTAGTCCTCACGTTGGTTTCAAACCTTGCATTTGATTTGTGATCACCTGAGCCATTCCGCTCAGTTCGTGGGATGCCCCAAGCGCTTAATTAAAATTGAACCTAAACCAACTTTTGCTAAAATTTGCTGCATTCATGCATACGCATACGCATGCATATTGTTGTGCTAAAACAGGGGCAGGATCATCTTGAGCTACCTTCTGGGGTGGGGACAAAACGTGGACAGCAGAAACCAATCAAGGTAAGACAATGACGCGGTCAAGATTGGCCGAACCTGGTTGTTTATTACTTGCAGGTACTTAGGAACGGATGCAAGTGGGGATGGGGTCACGACCGACTGATCGTTGCCCTTTCTCTGCGCTAGACAAGCAGAGAACGTCACTGCAAGGCAGCCCCGTATCCTTTGTATTCGCAGTTGTCTTACTATTTGTTTGTTTTAAAAATAAGTAATCAACGCCTAATTCTAACTTAAGTTCAAGTTAGGCAAAGCGCTAAACCATAAGGAAGGAGGGGACATGGTTAATGTTCCTCCCAAAAAAAAAATGCAGGTTAGCTCGCCTGGGCGAGCCACCCCTGCACCAAAATATAAGAATGACGAAAGGGGGGACGTTTTTGCATTCAAAAACCTCTTTTTCCCCCTTTCAAAAGCCATACCCACGGGATTTACGAGTTTGCAGCCCTAGGGTCATCATTTTTCGCATTTTTTGATTCCGTTTCATGATTTTGTTCATCACCAACAAGTAAGTATTCCATCCCTAAGCTTTCTAGCTTTTCATTGGTGTATTTTGATCTCCTTTTGGTGCTCTAAAATGTGGGAATGTGCTCAAATATGTGGGGCAATTTTGGTTTGTTTTCTTGCTTGATTGGGTTGAATTGGGGGTTTGTATGGGATGGCCCTAGGCCTATAAGGCATTTTGAAGCAATGGGACATGCCACATTGTCCCCGTTCTCTTGCTATTAATACCTAAACGGGCGCCCACCAAGTGTTCGGTGAAATGCCTCAATGGCATTAGCGCGTGGTTTTCATAGGGAAACAACCCGTGGGGCCTTTTGGTTTGCACATATTTTCTATTTTTTGGGACATGCATTCATTCCCGAAAAAGGCTAGAGTAATTGCCCCACATATATCCTAGGCCTAGGAACCAAAGTTTTTATGCAAAAGAACACAAGAGGAGGTGCATGTTGGGTAAAGTTACTCTTTTCGGCCAGCAATCAGCTATGAGCCACGCTACAATAATTTCCCTATGCCTAGATGTTTAGGAATTTTGCTCATCATAAATGTGTAGGTTTAGAATAGGTAGCAAAATACCTTTGGCAATTTACACTTTGCGTGTGGTAGCAAAATACTAGGATGTATGTAATTTTTGATAGTCAAAATGTCTCACAAAAAATATATATATGTTGCATGTTATGTAAAGAAAATACCTTACAAAAATACCTTTTAATTTGAATACAATTTTAGTCGGCAAAAGAAAATATACTTGAATTTGCATGCGGCTTTAGGTAGTAAAAAAAAAAAAAAAACTTGAAAAGAGCATGAAATGTAGCACCTTATTGTGTAGATAGTCAAGATTCATCATGAAGTTTGTGTATGTATAGGTATTAGAAATACCAGAATGTGCACGTATGCAATTTTTGATAGTCAAAGTGCTTTGAGTATGCATGTATGTAAATTTAGCAAAGGAAATGCGTGTGATGTAGGTAACAAATACACCTTGGAAGTACATGTAAAAAATCTAGGTAACGAAGGTGCCTTGATTGTATATGGGTGCATTTTTCTTAGTTATAAGAATGTCTTGTGCAAGTGAACGTTCGTAAAGAAGTATGCGCATAAGCTTGCTCTAAATTTACATTGATGTTTGTATTTATTGGAGGAGGTTGTATGCCATTTTTGTTTTAAGGGTAGCATTTCTTGGTAAAACTAACTTTCCAAATGTTTGCCTTCGCAGGAATGGCCCCGAGGAAGCTTGCCTCAAAGAGGTCTAGGAAGGACAAGGCGGCCGAAGGAACTAGTTCCGCTCCGGAGTATGACAGTCACCGCTTTAGGAGCGATGTACACCAGCAGCGCTTCGAGGCCATCAAGGGATGGTCGTTTCTCCGGGAGCGACGCGTCCAGCTCAGGGACGACGAGTATACTGATTTCCAGGAGGAAATAGGGCGCCGACGGTGGACATCACTGGTTACTCCCATGGCCAAGTTCGATCCAGAAATAGTCCTTGAGTTTTATGTCAATGCTTGGCCAACAGAGGAGGGCGTGCGTGACATGAGATCCTGGGTAAGGGGTCAGTGGATCCCGTTTGATGCCGACGCTATCGGCCAGCTCCAGGGATATCCGTTGGTGTTGGAAGAGGGCCAGGAATGTGAGTATGGCCAGAGGAGGAACCGGTCTGATGGGTTCGATGAGGAGGCCATCGCCCAGCTGCTATGTATACCGGGGCAGGATTTTGCCCGGACTGCTGCAGGGAGGCGAGTGCGAATCATGCGTACCAACATGACCACCCTGACCCAGATATGGATGACGTTGCTCCTCAGCAACATCCTGCCCACCGATCATAATTCCGACCTCCCCATGCCGAAGTGTCAACTGGTGTACGCCATCCTGACACGGATGAGCATCCATGTGGCTCAGTTGATCGCTGATGCCATCTATATTTTTGCAGGTATGGCGCCTACTAGGCACCCTTTGGATCCAGATAAGTCCAACAGGGCCCTGGGATTTCCCGCACTGATCATAGGACTCTACCAGTCATTTGGAGTCCCCGTTGCACCTACCAAGGTGATTCGGCCGCCTATCACCCGGGCTTTTATTGAGAAGTACTGTACCCAGAGGCAGGCTCAGGGTGATGCTCCACAGGCCGCAGGCGCGCCACCACCACCTCATCAGGCTGGCCAGGCTGGGGCATTTGACATGGAGCGGTATTTACGGCATTTGGTTCGCCAGCAGGCAGCCAACCACCGGGCACATGTGCAGACCCATGATTGTCTGTACCAGATGAGCCTCAGCATGCAGAGCCAGGGCTTCGTTTCTTTTTCATGCCCTACTCCAGACCAGTTCAGGGCAGAGGTCGCATGGCCCGGAGATTGGCCTGAGGCCCAAGCAGGAGAGGCACCCCAAGAAGCTCCCGGCGGTGGAGAAGAGGCCCACGAGGACGAGGAGATGGCCGATTTGCTTGACTTCTTGGGAGGGAGTAGAGATACATGACTGGGAGATCCCCAGATTCATGTTTTTCTTTCGTATTTCTTTTATCATTTATATGTTATGTTTTGACTTGAGAGACTAATGTTTGTTTTTGTTGTTTCGATTGTCATTTGTACAGCGCATACATTTTTGTTTGGATTGTTGCGTTAGTGTTTATATATCATTACTATTGATGATGTTTGAAATTCTGGAACCGTGTAGAGTTCTTCATTTAGGAACATCGTCCAAAAATATATATGTAAAACAAACAAAAATCATGATAAAAATAAAAATACAAAAGAAAAAAAATGAAAGGGAAAAGAGAGCAAATGAGAAAAGAAGAGAGCAAGTAAAGAAAAAGAGAACAAATAAGGAAAAAGAAAGCAAGTAAGAAAAAAATGGGAAAAAGAGAAAAATAAGTTGTCTAGCTGAAAAACCGACATGCTTTTGAAAAGAGATGATTTCCAACTTTTCTTTGAAAAAAATTCATTGATCATAACCAATTTTTGGAAAATGTGTCTACACCTGAAGGGTGAATGCTGTGAAATTTCCCCGGATGCCCGAAATGGACTCGGATGAATGCACAAATTGATAAAAGAACATATTTTGGAAACATTGGGTTGACTAAAATAGAGGAAATGAATCCTGAGCCTTAGCATCACATGACCATAAAAATTTGACACTTGAGCGTCCACATAGGTGCATGCATGACCAGTTTTGCATAAAATTTCCAAATCATCATTTTTGCATTTGTGTCATGGAAATAATGTGGGGTATACCTTTTATCCTGGAACCAAGCCAAACCCTGACATGTATCATGTCTAGCCATTCTACAAGTCTTGAGCCGAAATCCTGACTCACCATAATCCTTACCCTCGGAAGCAAGAAAAGGGAAAGAAGGAAAATTTCCAATCAAAGAGTGGGAGAAAGCAAAAAGAAAAGAAAGAAAATTCCCAATCAAAGAGTGGGAGAAAGCAAAAAGAAAAGAAAGAAAATTCTCAATCAAAGAATGGGAGAAAGAAAAAAAGAAGAAGAAAGAGAAGAAAGTCCCCGATCAAAGAAAACAGAAGAAATATGCAGAAAGGTCTTTGGACCGGACAATATCTGAACAATACAGAATTGTCACCAAATGAACAAAAAGAAGGAAAGGAAACCACGACCTAAAATGGTCTTCCCCCTTTAATTGCCAACCAAAATCTTGTGCGCTAGCGACTTTTCGCCCCGCACTAAACAAAAACAGAAAAGGAAAAGAGCCAAAAAAAAATCATCATCAAAAGCCGAAAAACCCACCAAAAGAACCCGTTTCCAAGGGGAAGTCCTATTGATCCATGATCATGCATGTAATTTTTGATTTGATAGGAAATAATTTGCAAAGTCAAGTCATGACATATCTATGGTTCGGAATTAGGATGAAACACTTACCTGTGCGAGATTGATACACTTTGAGTGATTTTCTTCTATTTTGTCGAACCCAGTGTTTCCTTTAAATGGTCATTTAGAAACGAAATGCTAACATCCAAAATCTCATTTATGGTTATGAGGGATTTCATCAGCATACTCTCCTTCCCCGGTAGACGCATTGTTTTTCACTCAAAAAAGCATATGCTGCTCTAATCAGTTGGAATATTTGTCTCTTTGCTAAAGCATGTTTGCATTTTAGTGGAGAAAACACCGAGACTTTTTCAAGTCTCACAAGTTATTCAGAACTACGTAGGTCTGAGTTCCTCATTGGAGGATACGTAGGAGCAAGAGCCTCGCTTTTGTCGACCGCACCGCTTTTTGTTACCATGACTCAAAAGCTGGTAGCCCGCGGAGACACCTTACGGTTATCCGCGCCTCGTCATTCAGTGACCCCAAGTGTGATTGATGAGCAGAGGCCAATATGGTCATCTGCGCCCTTTCCGGAGATGTCAGCATCCTCCGGTGGAGACTTTTTCAAGTCTCACAAGTTATCCAGAACTACGTAGGTCTGAGTTCCTCATTGGAGGATACGTAGGAGCAAGAGCCTTGCTTTTGTCGGCCACCCCACAAGATCTGTCATACTGACCCTGAGGTCATGTGACATGCGGAGACAAAATTTGGTCATTCCGCACCCCTTTGCAATTCAGACACAGTCGTGTCCGATGGCGCGCAGAGACAAAATTTGGTCATTCTGCACCCTTTGTCATCCAGAGGCGACGGGCCCGATGACATGCGGAGACAAAATTTGGTCATTCCGCACCCCTTTGCAATTCAGACACAGCCGTGTCCGATGGCGCGCAGAGACAAAAATTGGTCATTCTGCACCCTTTGTCATCCAGAGGCGGCGGGCCCGATGACATGCGGAGACAAAATTTGGTCATTCCGCACCCCTTTGCCATTCAGACACAATCGTGTCCGATGGCGCGCAGAGACAAAAATTGGTCATTCTGCACCCTTTGTCATCCAGAGGCGGCGGGCCCGATGACATGCGGAGACAAAATTTGGTCATTCCGCACCCCTTTGCCATTCAGACACAGCCGTGTCCGATGGCGCGCAGAGACAAAAATTGGTCATTCTGCACCCTTTGTCATCCAGAGGCGGCGGGCCCGATGACATGCGGAGACAAAATTTGGTCATTCCGCACCCCTTTGCCATTCAGACATAGTCGTGTCCGATGGCACGCAGAGACAAAATTTGGTCATTCTGCACCCTTCGTCAATCGCGGCCGATAAGCCCATTGACACGCGGAGATTTACATCATCTTCCGCACTTACAAGATCTGTCATACTGACTTTTGAGTCACGCTGACGGGCGGAAATACCCGAGTGGTTATCCGTATAAGCATTCTTTTGCTATCTGTAAGACAGAACGCTTGATAGCAGGCAGGGACTGACACCGTCTTCTGCACCTTTTGTTCCCCCGGGAACAACGAGTCATTTGCATGCGGAAATTTTATGGTCACCCGCGACTCTCGTCAACCGAGAGGAACGAAATTAGTGTCTTATCTTTACTTTCCTTTTATTTCCAATAAAAGACAAGTAAAGAGGGGCAATTGTCATACCCTAATTTCGTCCGGGGACCTTTGCTTGATGACATGCGACTTTTCTTTGGTCCTTGTAAGGTGCTTGGCACCCATCATTAGGCAATTTGTGAAATTCTTGGACATGCCGAAAAACAAAAGAAAATATTGATGCACAATCCATAAGGTTCCGTGACACACCAGAAATCAAATGGAAGCATCGTTGCATAATTAGTGAGGTTCCGTAACATTCCGTAAGTCAAAAAGGGGATGATTTTGTAATCCGCAAGGTTCCGTAACATTACGGAAAGAAAACAAGTATCGTTACGAAATTCGTAAGTTTCCGTAACTTTACGAAAAAAGAATCACCAAAAAAAAAGCAGAGGGGGGTGTACTTAGTAAAAATGGGGGTGCAAATAGCAACCAGGCCCACTTGGGCCCTCCAGAAGATTCCTCTAGAAGGCTGTTGCTTCTGGAGGAAGCAACCTGGCTCGCCTGGGCGAGCTGGGCGGCAAGCATCTCCCCTATTTTGCTATAAATAGGGGAGGAAGTGAAGAAGAAAAGGGTTCAGCCCCTTAGGCACTTCTCTCTCTTTCGAATTTGCTTGGAAAAATTGTTTCCGTGAAGAAAATCTGAGCCGAGGCGCTTCCGAAACATTTCCGTAACGTTTTCCGTGAAGAATTTCGCAAAGGTTTCAACCGTTCTTCGACGATTCTTCATTCGTTCTTCATCGTTCTTCGATCTTCAACGGGTACGTACCTCGAACCAAGCTTTTCGATTCATTCTATGTACCCATGGTGGTCCACATTGTGTTTCATGTATCTTTATTCTCATTTCATTTACTTTTTATACCCCCTGTTGACGTGCTTAAGCCATTTTACTTAAGTCATTTCTCGCTTAACTTAAAAATAAAATAAATTTCCACCGAACGTTTGAATTGTATTATCCGTTAACTTCAGTTAAAATGAATTCCGACCGTTCGGTCGTGCCGTAACCACGTTGGAAATCAAAAAAGAGGTAAAAAAATAATATAATAATCAAAAAAACATCTTTTTTTAGTAAAATAAAGCGGAAAATCAATCGGACGTTTTTCTCTTTGGGATTTCTCATTCTTAATCGAATTGACTAATAACTAAAGTGAAATTAAGGCTAAAATTAACTCGCCTAGTCAAGCTCGTCCACAAAAATAGGTTTTGTTAAGTTTGTCATTTCAATTTCTTACTAAGTAAATGGATCGTTTTTCAAGGTCCAACGCCTTAAAATGATCACCTCTTAAGTAAAAAAAAAGAATCACTTGATAAAAAAGAACTACGTAGGTCTGATTTCCTCATCAAAAATTGAGGAATACGTAGGAGCAAAGGGAAACACCCTTGTCGACCACAAAAAAGGAAAATTATAAAAAGGGTATAAAGGATATAAGGACATAAAAGGGAACATAAAAATCAAGGTCATGTTTGCACATTCGATTAAAGGCTGCCGTCCCTTGGGACGGACGTGTGGGGTGCTAATACCTTCCCCGTGCGTAAATACAACTCCCGAACCTTTCACTTAAAAGTTCGTAGATCACGTCTTTTCCGGTTTTTCCGACGTTTTCCTCAAATAAACGTTGGTGGCGACTCCGCGCGTATTCCTTTTGTGGAACACGCATCCCGCGAGTCTCGCGTCGCCCTCCCGCCGAAGGGTAGGTTGCGACAGTCATCAATCAAGGGACTGAAATAAACATCGATGTCATTCTCTGGCTGTCTTGGGCCCGATATCATCATAGACAACATCATGTATTTTTGCTTCATGCACAACCATGAAGGCAAGTTGTAAATAACTAGCAAAACTGGTCACGAGCTGTGTTAAGTGCATAAACTATCAAATGGGTTCATTCCATCAGTGGCAAGTCCAAGCCCAAGATTTCTTACTTCTTTTCCGAAATCCAGATACACACAATCAATTTTCTTCCACTGGGAGGAATCAGCCAGATGATGGAGCATTCCATCGTAGTTTCTCCCATTTGCATGCCATGTAAGGTCTTTTGTGTCGTCTCTATTAGCAAACATACACTTAAACCTTGCAATGATCGGAAGATACCACACCACCTTCGCTGGGGGGCCTTTCTTTGAGTTATCGTTACTACTACATTTGTCATTATCCTTCACTTTGTAATGTGATACCCCACACCGAGGGCATTTTGGCATTTCTTCAAACTCATGTTTGTACAGTATGCAATCATTAAGGCAAGCATGAATCTTTTGATACTCCATACCCATCGGACAAAGTATCTTCTTCGCCTAATAGTAACTTTTTGGCAGCATGTTTTCCTCTAAAAGCATATCGTGCACTACTTGAAGCAGTGAACTGAAGTTTTTGTCACTCCACCCATATCTGGCCTTGAGATTAACCAGACTTAACAACAGTGTCAACAAATTTTTGCACCCTGAATACAACGGCTTCTTTGAATCAATTTGCAATGTATTATATATAAGGGCATATGCTTGTTGAAAATACTTTTTTCCAAGATCATGAATCATATCCTCTACACGATCTCCCATTTCTACATCAAACGGTTCAGATTGAGACCCCCTTTACATGTCTGCCAATTCACCATGCCATATCCACATTGTAAAATTCTTCTTAATCTCATCACAGAGTAGATGTTCCCGTATGTCATCCAGTATTTGTCATCTCCCGTTCAAACAATTTATACAAGGACAAAAGAATTTTCCATCCTCATCTGGTCGACTTCTTTCAAAAGAAAATTGCAAGAACTATTCCACGCCTTCCTCATATGCAAGGCTCATCCAACTTCGATCCATCTAATTACTTACTCCGTCATACTAACAAAGTTATTCGATGCATGAAGATAACTTGTTTCATTAAAGGTGTGGCCCTATCCTATTCAGGAAAACATATTTTTATGGTAGATTCGTAGCTCAAGGTTAAGTATCTTTTGTTAAATTTGATGAAATTTGGGCAGCATTTCGCATTGATCTCCAAGTACACAACATGAAAGTGGTAAGATTATTTCACCGACAATCAAGTATGCACTTATAGAACAACTAGAAATACAATGTACCGAAATTTCATCAAATTCAACAAAATAATTTTAACCTTAACGCATGAATCTACCATAAAAATATGACTCTTCCCAAACTGTCCAAATGGACAATTCAAGATTCAATACAACGATTAATGCAAATTGTCCGCAAGAATCATTGTATTCAATCTCAAACAAGAATCTAAGGTTCACTCATGATGAACATAACTTGTATAACATATATCAATTCTCGTTAATCGCAATGAACAAGTAATAAAAACATTGGTAATAGACAAGAGCATCAAATGTTTACAAAATACATTTGTACCTGTGATGATGAGCAGCACGGTCCAAAAATAGAGCAACAATCCAATAAAGAACTCAATCACCACCTACATCAATCATCATTCCCAAAAACATTAGATATAAAACTTCCCTGGCATAGCCAGCACAACCCAAAACCACCATGATCCAGAATCCCTGACTCTATACAAGTAAATAACATAATACCAAAGGCAAAGAGCAACTAATTCTCTAGTTGAAGACATTAAGTTCTTTACTACCATTAAATTACAAGTTTCCAACAACAAAAAATGGAGACAAGGAATTAAAGCAACCAAATTTCATGAATATCCAATGAAAAATAGCTATTCACATTCATTTCAATCCAACAGGACCAAAAGCCTCCTTCAGGATCAAATAACTTTGAATTTGCAATAAAAGAAAAATGTATACAGCAGTTATAGAGCAAAACCAAATTTTATTTCCTATTATCACTATCTAATATTACATCAAAAGAGTATCTAATCTGTTTAAAGTGATACAAGTTTGAAGTACAATTGCCATACTTTTCATAAATAGGATATAATCAATAGAATTCTCTTAAAAAATGCTCTCTAACATCTAAAATTTAAGGAAAATGAGTTGCAAACCCTATTAGTATGGTCATATTGTATGCAACCGATGTTGCAAGCTTTGCAAATCTTATTTCTAAAAAGATTCTCTACAGTCTTACCAACTATTTCAACTTGCATATCCTTACACCACCCAACAAAACCATTATCCTGAAATTATTTTAACTTCCATATCCTTTGTTAACAAACCATTACCTTGAAAAGATATTGAATACTATTACAGAAGGAAACCTGCATACATCATGCTTCTAAAACAATTTTCTAGAAGATCAAAGTATCATAAAAAGGCCTGCAACAACAAAAAAGAAACCTCATTTCTCAATTTCCAACAAATTCAACTTAAACATAAGTCTGATAGTATAAATCCAAATGCAAGCTAGCTACCTAGACATTATAGAGGAGGACGGAGGACTGAAATTCTTATGTCATAAGTTTGTATAACCTTACATAGTTACCCCTTTTTATATCATGAAGTGAACCTAGAACCTACATCCCTTTCTACTCCATGTCACCCTAAAACAATGCAATGCAACATTCTAGTTCACAAACTCAATTGACAACAACAAAAAAATTGAACCTGAAGAGAGGAAGTTTACCCTCGGCAATTAAGCCAAATAGCACCCGCAAGTGGAGGAGCTAAGACGCAAGAGTGGGCATGAACCGTTAGTGGGTTACAAAGACAAGGGTGACATCGTCAATGGATTACGAAGACAAGAGCGACATCGTGAGTTGCAACGAAGGGAAGACGAGGGCAACACCAAAGCTGCGACAGAGGCGAAGAGTGCATGAGATAGAGTGAGTGACTTAGGGCATGGAGGCAATAATATTTTTAAAAATTGAGTTTGTTAACTTCGATTTTTATAAAAAAAAAAAAAAAAAAAAAAAAAAAAAAAAACCATGTTAACTTATCATTTTACCAACATCGGTTTTGTAAAAAACGGATGTTAACTAAATGATGTTAACATTAATATCGGTTTTTTGAAAAAATCAATGTTAACTTATCATTTCTCAACATCGGATTTTCAAAAAGCCAATATTAAACTATGTGCATTAACATCGGTTGTTGAAAAAATGATGTTGACAAACTCATGTTATTTACGATTATGCCACCGCGTTTTATTAATTCACAAAATCGATGTTAACATAGCGATGTTAAATTTACATTTTGTAACAGTATAAGCTTGAACTCTTACTAAACAAATAAAATTTAATGGAATTGAGCTCTTTTTTTATAAATTAAAATAGGTCATATCAGCTTAATAAAACAAATTAATTTCTCAACCGAAAGCCTATGACCAACAAAACACAATCAAGTGATTGGGTTGATTATTTTTTAATTGTTAAATAAACTCAATCAAAGTAGCATTGTTTTATGTTCTTTCTTAATAAATAAATATGCACGGTGGTTGAGTTAGTTTGAGTATTGAAATAACAAAAAAAAGTATAAAATTGACTTTTTGTTATTTAACATTTCCTCAATTTATTTCATAAGTTATTTGAGTAAAATTAATAATATTTTACTATTTCATGTACCGAAAGAAAATGTTTTACTACTTCTACTAAAAAGGAAGGTTAATAAGATTTTTTCTCTCTCAAGAGAATAAGACAATCATTAATATAATTTTTTTCTAACATATTACTCATTGTGAAATACTTACCGTTTTAGAGTGTTATAAACGATTTTTAAAAAAAATAATATTTTCTTAAAATTTAGAAAAATAAACTATCATGAAACTATTTTTTTTAACTATATATTATTTTGTCAGAACAAATGTTTATCCTCAGTTCGTAGCCCATGGCTCCTGCCTTCAATTCACAATCACAACCCAAAATAGAGAGACCATGCTTATCATCAATTTACGCCACATTGCAAGACTAAAGTAGCTTGCGTACGAATGCAAATCAATTTACAATATGTTGCTGATCCCTTCTTTTTGTTTAAATTTTTCTACCGACAAGGTCAAGCCTTGTCTTAATAATAGAAAAAATTAAACAGAAAAGATATTATATACCATGTGCTTGGATCCCACTATGTAGCTTAGACGTGCGTCACTTAAATAATTATTAGTTGCTTTGTTTGTATTTTGACTTGATAACTTTTTAGATTTGGATTGAGAATGATATTTTAAACACGAATATTGTTTAAAATCTAGTTGCTCCTACTTTTTTTTATTCATTTTACCCTTCTTCTAGAATGGGCTGAATAGCTATCAAAGAAGTCTAATTTTGTGGGACGTGAATTTCAAAATTTACACTCTACTCCCACGCACGTGTATGATGAAGACACTGTAATTCGTTGAGGCAATTCAACCTTGACTTAAGATCTCTAAAATGATTTTGGACCCACCCAACAATCTATAGTGAAATATGCATCAAAGAGATGGGGATATGACTTGTAATGTGTGGACTATCTATTTAGGGATGTTGCTTTGGACAGTAAGTATTTTTGTTGGGACATCTAGCAATCTAGGAGAAAAGGCTAAAATATGGTTCACCTGTTTAATATAAAATCTACGAGTCACAAACCCTTCTCTCTTTCGCCACCTGTACTTCTTCTGCTTCTTCATGCTCTCCTTCTTCTTCTGCCTCTTGTTCCTCTACTTCTTTTCGCACACTGCTTCTTCTTTCTGGTTCTTCTTGTTGGTGGTTCGTGGCTCACGGTTCTTCTTCTTCTTCGTTGGGTCATCTTCTTCGAGGTAAGTTGTTATTCGTTCCCTCTTTATGTTGATTTCTTGTTGTTGATCTTTTGAATGATTGTATGTTTTCGATGTTGATGTTGTTGAAATTGGTTTGATGTTGTTATTTGAAGCACCGCGGAAGAAAAAAATGACGTTTTTCTAGAAGAAAAAACTCATACTGTATGATAAGATTGTTAGTTTAAATAATAATTGAAATCAAATTTTAAAATATATTCAATTTGGTAGTTATAATAAATATTGAAACCAAAATTTAAAATATAATAAGATTGTTAGTTTTAAAAAATGATTTAAACCAAAGTTTAAAATATATTAAATTTGTTAGTTATAAAAAATATTGAAATAAATATTTAAAATAATTTAATTTTTTTATTTTAAAAAATATTGAAACAAATATTTAAAATAATTTAATTTTTTTTGTTTTAAAGAATTTTCAAAAAAAATATTTAAAATAATTTCATTTTGTTAGTTTCAAAAACTATTGAAACAAATATATAAAATAATTTAATTTTTTCTGTTTTAAAAAATTTCCAAAAAAATATTTAAAATATTTTAGTTGTGTTAGTTTCAAAAAATATTGAAACAAATATTTAAAATAATTTAATTTTCTTTGTTTTAAAAAAATTTGGAAAAATATATAAAATCATTTAATTTTGTTAGTTTTAAAAAATATTGAAACAAATATTTAAAATAATTTAATTTTGTTAGTTTTAAAAAAAATTGAAACAAATATTTAAGATAATTTAATTTTGTTAGTTTTAAAAATATTGAAACAAATATTTAAAATAATTTATTTTTGTTAGTTTTAAAAAATTTTGAAACAAATATTTAAAATAATTTAATTTTGTTAGTTTTGAAAAATGATTGAAACCAAAATTTAAAATATTTTAAAATTGTTAGTTAGTTTAAAGGAATTATTAAAACCAAAATTTAAAATATATTAAAATTGTTTGTTTTAAAAAATGAGTTAAACGAAAATGTAAAAGATTTTAAATTTGTTAGTTTAAAAAAATATTGTGCAGATAATAGTTAGAACAAGATGTCTCGGACGGACTTTAGGTCGAGCAATAGGAAAAGCCT
Organism: Glycine max; assembly: GCF_000004515.6. Taxonomy (NCBI): domain Eukaryota; kingdom Viridiplantae; phylum Streptophyta; class Magnoliopsida; order Fabales; family Fabaceae; genus Glycine; species Glycine max. The sequence goes on from NC_038243.2 coordinate 20,249,032, forward strand.
TGGGGAGGAGAGAGGCGAGTGACAATGATAATGATGCCCCCGGCAGTGAAGGCCCATCACATCTACTTTGCTCGTAGACATCGAAAACAAGCATGTGTTGTTGAGGATCCTCCTACAGCTGCAGAGGATTCAAATGAAGAGCAACAACAACCACCTATTGAAGAAGTTGTTACTGATGTTAAAGGTTTTCCAAGCAGACCCCATGACACATCAATTTTGAGAGATTTTGAAAATCACATTGCTCTGAGAGTTTGGAATCGAGAGGTATGTAAATCTTAAAGAACATAAAGTACGTAGTTTACAACTTATTTTTTTTTGTTACATGATCGATATTATTGTTTGTAGGAACGTCCTGAGCTGAACCTATCTTACCATGGAAGGAAGATGGATAAGTTTGGGAGGCCTACTCCAGAGATTGAAAGCCTTGTGACTGTCAGTGAACTCAGTTCTTCGATCGCATGTTCCCTATATACGGGCGATCGAGGATTAATGTCTACTTTTGTGGAACGCTGGCATAAGGAAACTAGTATTTTCCATTTGCCCGTAAGAGAGGTGACTATCACCTTGGATGACAAGGCGTCGTTGATACATTTTCCTATCGTAGGGGCATTCCATAGCTTCGAGCAACTTCATGTCAATGACGTTGTCGATATGTTGGTAGAATTACTCAAGGTCAGCGCTGTAGAGGCGAGAGCTGAGACGATTCAATGTCATTACTCAGCTCTTATGTTCAACTATCGTGGCTACGAGACGTGTATCAGACGAAAATCGAGGTCATTAAAAAAAATTTGCCTTATATATGTCAATTTTAATTTTTTGGATAATTTATTTATTTGGTACATTTATGTATTGACACTGACATTTGGTTAATTTATAATTTTGGTGCATTACTTACGGACATGTTTTTAATTATTTTATACAAATTTTTGTCATCTGTTTATCGTTAATTACCCGTTAATGTTGATTTGAGGAATAAATTAATTCGTCCATAACAAATTACGAATGTATGTTTTTTGCAACATTTAAGCATCATAAATCATTTTCCAAGTTGACAACACACTATGAATTGCATGCATTTGTTTAAAAAAATGAATACTACACCTACCTACTGACATAGAGATGACTACTAAGTTGTTTTAGTTTTGAGAGTAACAATGCATGTTTGATGCAAAATTAAAGCATGACACAACATTGTTGTACTTGACAACACATAGGAAGTGGCACGCGTCTTGATGTAAGCTCCATTGGAGCTTGTAGGCCTAGGATCTTCTTCATCAATGGATTCATTTGCTTCTTGGAAGATGAGTGGCAGCAGAATGGAGAAGGAAGAGAGAGAGGAGACACCACTTCAAGGAGAAGATGAGTTTAGAAGAAGCTCACTACCATAGGAGGTCATGGATAAGAGCTTGGAGGAAGAAGGAGAGGAAGAGAAGAGCACGAAATTTTGTGCTCTAAAAGAGCTTTGAAATATAAAAGTTTAATTTTCAAATTATCAAAGTCAAAAAAATGCACACACATAGTCTCTATTTATAGCCTAAGCGTCACACAAAATTAGAGGGAAAATTGAATTTCTATTCAAATTTCACTTGAATTTGAAATTGAATTTGTGGAGCCAAATTTTGGAGCCAAAATTCCACTAATTATGATTAGTGAATTTTAGATATGGCTCAGCCCACTAATCCAAGATCAAGTCCAAGATTCTCCATTAAGTGTGTTTAGGTGTCATGAGGCATGTAAAGCATGAAGGACATGCACAAAGTGTGACTATATGATGTGGCAATGGGGTGTAGCAAGCATATGCTCACCTCCCCCTCTAAAATTTAATTGTATTGGGCTTCTCCCAATTTAATTAAATTTATTTCTCAACACACACATCAAATATTCACTTAATGCATGTGAAATTACAAAACTACCCCTAATACAAAAACTAGTAAGTGCCCTAAAATATAAGGGCTGGAAAATCCTACATTTCTAGGGTACCCTACCTACATTATGGAGCCCTAAATACAAGGCCCAAAATTAATGAAACCTTAATCTAATATGTACAAAGATAAGTGGGCTCATACTTAGCCCATGGGCCCAAAATCTACCCTAAGGCTCGTGAGAACCCTATGACATTCTCTTGCATCTTCAGCCCAATCTTCTTGGAGTCTTCTATCCAATGCCCTTGGGGGGTAGGATTGCATCATTCCCTCCCCCTTGAAAAGAATTTTACCTCAAATCCAGAGGTTCTTGAAACTCAAGGATTGTTTCCTCAACACCTATAAAAAGAATAAAAACATATGTATTAGTGATGTTGGGTATGTTAGAGTACGGTAAGGACTGAAAACCCATTTCCTGGCCATCTTCCCATGAGAGAATATAGTTCCTCACCAGCTCAATGAGTGGTGCTACAAGTATAGAAAAATATGGGACAAATCTTTTGTAAAAGTTTGTTAAGATATTGAAGCCCCAAATTTCCCTTATACTTGGTGGTGTAGGCCACTCAGGAATGACCTTTATTCTCTTAGGGTCCATGGGAAGCCCTTAATCACTATTTAAAAAGTTAAGGAAAGTAATGGAATAAAACACACCTTTTTCTTTATTTTCATGTTGATTATTCCTACAAAAAATTACGACAAACCTAAGGTGTCCCACATGAGCACCTAGGTTTGCATTGAAACAAAAAATAAGAACAAACCTACCTAATGAGTCCCTATGTACACAAATCATGAATATGTTGGGTGCATGAGTATTTTACAAAAGAGTGTTGCACCACTCAACACATTCATCATACCACCTATCATAGGGATTTGGTGCCTAATAATACCTATTTTAGGCACCAACAAAGCACAAGGATTTAAGCTCATGCAAACCAAACCCTCATCCAACAACTCCTTTACTTGAGGAATAACCTCAAGCTCAAGAGGTATGGCGGTGCTAAGGGATGTTTCCCTTGGTAGGAGAAGGTAGAAAGATTGTTTAAGAAGGAGTGCCCTTTTAATATCACCTTTTGTTGCAAAATGATTTTCCTTCTTAACAATCTTCTTGGAGGAATCCTTTTCCTCCTTTTCCTTCCCCTTGGCCTTTGAAGACAAGGCCTTACTATCCTTCTTTTTCTTTTGTTTTTCTAGTTTTTCTTCCTCATCCCTCTTATCTTTCATAGTTAGTTGATCTTTGGCCACCTGTGAAGGTGTTTGAGGATGCAACACAAATTTAGTGCCAAGATGGGTGAGGGTAATTTCATTAGTTAGGCCATTGTAAATGATCTTCCTATCAAATTGTCATGGCCTTCCTAAAAGAATATGTCATGCCTCCATGGGAACTATATCACAATTAACTTCATCCTTATATGTCCCAATGTAGAAAGGTACCTTCGCTTGTTGGTTAACTATCATTTCCCCTTGCTCATTGAGCCATTGAAGTTTATAAGGTTTTGGGTGGGGAATGATAGTGAGGTTCAACTTGGAAACTAATCTTGTGCTACAACAATTGCAACAAGATCCACTATCCACAATGAGAGAACAAGTTTTATCTAAAATTTTGCATCTTGTATGAAAGATGTTCTCTCTTTGGGATTGAGATAGATCACAAGATTGACCTCCAAGGAGCCTTCTAACCATTAAGAGGTCACCTTCTTCATGAGGGTAGACTTCCTCACTAGACACTTCACCCCTTACTTCATCTTCACTTCCACTAGAGGAAGGGCAAGAAGTAGTCTCCTCTTGACTACTATAAATGTCTTGACCTCTCATGATCATGGTTTTCTTTGTGGGGCATTGAGAGGCAATGTGACCTCTCCCAAGACATTTGAATCATTTAATGTTGCTAGTCCTTTCTTGGGAACTAGTCTTAGGGGTGTATTTCTCTATGGTCTTACCCTTATCTTCCTTGGGTTTTGAAGGTGCAGCCCCCAAAATTCCATGGGCTTGGTCCTTCCTTGGACAAGAGTGAGAGTCATAAGATTTTGAAGAAGGCTTTCTTTTAAGTTGTTGCTCCACTCTTATACAAAGTTGGACTAGCTCATCTAGGTTCCTATATGGAAAGAGTTCAACCTTGTCCCTCACTTCCATATTAAGCCCACTAAGGAACCTAGCTATGCTTGTTCTTTCCTACTCCCTAAGTCACGCTCTTAAAAGGAGTAGTTCCATTTGTTGTCTATATTCTTCAACACTCATACTCCCTTGTCTAAGCCTTTGGAGCTTGTCCATAAGCTCTGATGTAAGCTCCATTGGAGCTTGTAGGCCTAGGATCTTCTTCATCAATGGATTCCTTTGCTTCTTGTAAGATAAATGGCAGCAGAATGGAGAAGGAAGAGAGAGAGGAGACACCACTTCAAGGAGAAGATGAGTCTAGAAGAAGCTCACCACCATAGGAGGCCATGGATAAGAGCTTGGAGGAAGAAGGAGATGAATGAAGGGAGAGGGAGAGAAGAGCACGAAATTTTGTGCTCTAAAAGAGCTCTGAAATCCTCTTGGAGCCTCTTGCTCATGGCTCTAGTGACCGGTCCCTTCCAAGGGAGGATTGCATCAAGCTCCATTCATAGTAGGAGGGAATGTGTCTCTTCCTAAGGGCACTCTTAAGATCTTTCCAATACTCTACTGGAGGATCCCCATGAATTCTTCGTTCCCTAACAAGGGAAGTCCACCAATAGAGAGCATACCCTTGAAAGCTAAGGGTAGCCAATGGAACTTTTCTCTCTTCGCTAATATGATGGCAAGAAAAGAGTTGTTCAACCTTCACTTCCCAATCTAAGTAGGCCTCAACATTATTTTTTCCATGGAAATATGGGAGGCTAATGTTAACCTCTTGAGGCCTTTTATCCTTTTCTCTTCTTTGGGAGTGATGTTTAGTATGTGAACTATGGCGCCCTCTATAATAGTCGCTAAGTTCTTCACTTAAACTCTTGCAAAAGTCATGACTACTATAGAAGGCATGTTTTTATCTTTTCATTTCTTTCAATATTTTTCTTCTTTCTTCCTCTCTTATTTTCTCTCTTTCATCTTGACTTATTTCTTCCACTCTTTTTTTACCTTTTTCTTTTCTCTCTTGTTTTTCTTTCCACAACTTAAGGGATCTCAACTCATCTAATATCTTATACAAGGGGTCCTTAGGAGTAGAACCCTCACCATTAACACTAGATGAAGAATGAAGACTCATGTTGGTTCCTAAGTTATGGTTCTTTCTTGTTGGGGGTTTGAAAACAAAAGATAATGTGGAAGCAATGCCTTCAAAGGTTATTTTGATGATGCCAAAGAATTCAAGAATCAAGAGAAGTTTCAAGTTTCAAGTTTTCAAGAATCAAGAATCAAGAATAATCAAGAACAAGATTCAAGACTCAAGATTCAAGAATCAAGAGAAGACTTAATCAAGATAAGTATGAAAAGGTTTTTTCAAAAACTGAATAGCACATGGATTTTTCTCAAAACATGTTTACCAAAGAGTTTTTACTCTCTGGTAATCGATTACCAGATTGTTGTAATCGATTACCAGTAGCAAAATGGATTTGAAAAAGTTTTCAAATGAATTTACAATGTTCCAATTGATTTCAAAAAAGCTGTAATCGATTACAATGTTTTGGTAATCGATTACCAGTGCCTTTGAACGTTGAAATTCAAATTCAAATGTGAAGAGTCACATCCTTTCACTAAAAGCTTTGTGTAATCGATTACACTGATTTGGTAATCGATTACCAGTGGTTGTTTCTGAATAAATCAAAAGATGTAACTCTTCAAATGGTTTTTGACTTTTTCAAATTGGTTTTAAGTTTTTCTAAAAGTTATAACTCTTCAAAATGGTTCTCTTGACCAGACATGAAGAGTCCATAAAAGCAAGGCTTTGTTTTGTATTTTCAATCAATCTTTCTAAGCAATCTTTCTATCAATTCATCTCAATCATTTCTTTCAATCATCTTTCAACATTTTCTTTCATCTCTTTCAACAGTTGTTCTGTTTCATCTTCTCTTCATCTTTCTAAAAGTTTTTGTTCAAAACTTTCTCTTCCAAGAAAAGTTCTTTGTTCAAAAACTTGTGTTATTCATCTTTTTCATTCCCTTCTCCCTTTGCCAAAAAGAATTCGCCAAGGACTAACCGCCTGAATTCTTTTTGTGTCTCTCTTCTCCCTTTTCCAAAAGAATGAAGGACTAACCGCCTGAATTCTTTTGTGTCTCCCTTCTCCCTTGTCAAAGAATTCAAAACGACACAGTCTGAGAATTCTTTTGATTCTTCCCTTTCCCTAATACAGAAGTGTTCAAAGGAATAACCGCCTGAGAATTCTTTTGTATCCCCATTCACAAAGTATCAAAGGTTTAACACATTGGAGGGTACATCCTTTGTGGTACAAGTAGAGGGTACATCTACTTGGGTTTGACTGAGAACAAGAGAGGGTACATCTCTTGTGGATTAGTTCTAGTGGAGGGTACATCCACTAGGTTCAAAGAGAACAAGGGAGGGTACATCCCTTGTGGATCTTTGCTTGTAAAAGGATTTTTACAAGGTTGAAAGAAATCTCAAGGACCGTAGGTCGCTTGGGGACTGGATGTAGGCACGGGTTGTTGCCGAACCAGTATAAAAACTCTTGTGTGTTTGTTTCCTTCTTCCCTACTCTTTTACTTTCCGCTGTGCATTTAATTTCTGCTTTTACTTTCTATTAAGTTTCTCTTCTACTCCTTATTCTCTTAATAACATAGTAAAAACCTTAGAAGAGTACATTTTTAATTGGTAAAGGTTTAGGAATAATTAATTCAACCCCCCCTTCTTAATTATTCTGAGGTCACTCGATCCAACAGATAAAAGAAACTATGGTTGAAACTAGCAAAAATAAACACTAAATGAGGTGTGAAAGATAAGGTAAAAACTAATTGGTAAAAGGCAAGCTACCTAGGTGGTTTGACAATGGAGGGTAAAGGAAATAAGCTATGAAAGTAAGCAAGAAATTAAAGTGCAAGAAATGCAAACTAAGCGGGTCCTAAGAGTGTTTGGATGACCTCATTTAAGGTTCCCAACAAAACACTTACTATCCTAAGGGAAAATTGCCTAAAATTATTACACACAAATGGAAGTAGGGTGACCTATTGGAGGCTCCCAACTTACTTCCAATGAAAGGCCTTTTTGTTACAAAATTTGAAAGCAAAGCAAATTGCCAATTACAAAATTACAAAAAAAAGTCCTCAATTGTGGTGGGTATTCTCTCTTTGGTGTTTCACTCAATTTGGAGTGCTTCTTAGTCCAATAGCTCTTAAGGTGGTTGGCCCCTTGCTTCTTGACTCAAATTCTTCAAGGTATGACACCAATCCTCCTTTCCAATTCCCTATATAACAACTCACAAGCAAGGAAACAAAGAGACAAGCAATAACCAAAGACCAAAAAAAATGAAATGAAAGCTAAACCAATAGAGTTTTAACAAGACAAATTTTCAAGGATTATTCAACAATTAAAGCAATGAAAAGCACACAAAAGTAAGCTAGGACTTAAAGAGAAACCTAGAATGGCTCTAGAGTAGAATAGAAAAACTAAAAAAAAAAAGACTCAAGAAACCTCTAGTTTTGGAACTTGTTTTCACAATAATTTTCAATTGAAATTTCAGAACTAGGATTGGTATAAAACAGACACCAATTATAGAACAATTTTTGAGCCAAAACAACAAGCACACTCCCCTTTCACTTTTTTTTTCCTGGACACTGATTTTTCTATCAACTTGTTTTATTTTTCTTATTTTTTCCTTTAATCCAAATCCCTTGTTTATTTTTTCATAATTTTTTTCCAGATGTCTAAAAAATTCAGTAAAAATTTCAGCTCAAAAAACGTAGTGACCAATTCCCAGTAATTTATACAAGTTCGTATGTTCAAGCTGCCAGCACCAGTGATTTCAACCTAGAAATCAAGAGTAATGTTTATGTTGCTTAAGGCTTGGATAGTTACAATTTGTGTTTTCTTATGCTCAAGTGTCTTGAATAACACAATTCAAGAGATCTTAAGACTTATTTTGATTCACAAATCCAGCCATAACTCAACTTCATCATAGGCATCATGTAGGAAACTTCGCAAACAAACAAAAAAAGTTCATCAACAAGACTACTTCTAGGAATTGATTTAGAACATGTTATGAACTATATAAAATGCTTGAGTTAGACTCAAAATTCAAAAGATAGGCTCAGAATGAAAAGAATGCATGAAAAAATGTATCTAGAATTCAATCAACAAAATAAAAATTCAACACAAACTTAGAACATAATGTGACAATTACTATGACTAAACATGACTCTAAGACAACATGGATTAAGTGATTTACACTTAGATTTTTGTGTTTTTTTTTCTAATCAATATTTTGGAAGAAAATTTAGATCTAAGGTTCAGCACAAGAATATTATGAATGAAAAATGATATAACCTAAAATCAACACAAAAACATGATTCAAGAGTAGATCTACAAAATTTGAACCATAGAAATGCAAGAACAAGTGTAGATCTAAGATTTAATTGGTTTATTTTTTTGAATCTACTCTAAACGGCACCAAACCACAAGACAATTGAGGATATACATGGAGAATAAGATGAAGAACAAGGAATTAAAGAGAATTCACCAAACAAAAAGATAGAGGAAGCAAAAGAACATCACCTAGATGAAGATGCTCTTGATACCACATGATGTAAGCTCCATTGGAGCTTGGAGGCCTAGGATCTTCTTCATCAATGGATTCCTTTGCTTCTTAAAAGATGAATGGCAGCGGAATGGAGAAGGAAGAGAGAGAGGAGATGCCACTTCAAGGAGAAGATGAGTCTAGAAGAAGCTCACCACCATAGGAGGCCATGGATAAAAGCTTGGAGAAAGAAGGAGATGAATGAAGGGAGAGGAAGAGAAGAGCACGAAATTTTGTGCTCTAAAAGAGCTATGAAATATGAAGTTTAATTTTCAAATGATCAAACTTTAAAAAAAGCACACACATAGTCTCTATTTATAGCCTAAGCGTCACACAAAATTGGAGGGAAATTTGAATTTCTATTTAAATTTCACTTGAATTTGAAATTGAATTTGTGGAGCCAAATTTTGGAGCCAAAATTTCACTAATTATGATTATTGAATTTTAGATATGGTTCAGTCCACTAATCCAAGATCAAGTCCAAGATTCTCCACTTAGTGTGCTTAGGTGTCATGAGGCATGTAAAGCATGAAAGACATGCACAAAGTGTGACTATATGATGTGGCAATGGGGTGTAGCAAGCAAATGTTCATCTCCCCCTCTAAAATTTAATTGGATTCGGCTTCTCCCAATTCAATTAAATTTATTTCTCAACACACACATCAAATATTCACTTAATTCATGTGAAATTACAAAACTACCCCTAATACAAAAACTAGTCTAGGTGCCCTAAAATACAAGGGCTGGAAAATTCTACATTTCTAGGGTACCCTACCTACATTATGGAGCCCTAAATACAAGGCCCAAAATTAATGAAACCTTAATCTAATATGTACAAAGATAAGTGGGCTCATACTTAGCCCATGGGCCCGAAATCTACCCTAAGGCTCATGAGAATCCTAGGGCCTTCTCTTGCATCTTTGGCCCAATTTTCTTGGAGTCTTCTATCCAATGCCCTTGGGGGGTAGGATTGCATCACATCTATTTTAAAAAAATAACATAAGCAGTCTCATTGAATAACATCTATATATACCACACCAACACTCTCAACAATTACACATTCTCGCCAAATCTACCTTTAAAAACCAAATTCTACAAGAAACTGTTAGGCGATTCTTTTTTCGACAGCCAGATTTGCTTTCATTTTTGGGAGAAACAAGCAGTTAGACCATTGTCAACACCAGATTAGCTTTTATTTTTCTGAAAGGATCGATTATTCACAACGAATCTAGTGCTTATTTCCAAAGTTCCACTCTGATACCCATTCGAGTACCTAATGATTGTGATTTTGAAATGCTAAAAAGCAAAATGCACAATACCCTTCAACTAACTGACAATCAATATTTGGATGAAATTTACTACTGACAGTCATTCGCAGATGCAAGTAACCAATTTGCCTTTCAATCTATGCAATTGAAAAATGATGATGATGTTAACGCAATGTTAATGTGAAATGATCAGTACTCATGTGTTGGTCCGATTAAGTTATTATGTGCCATTGGTAGAACATCGGATGGTATATTAAACTTACTTCAAGCCACTATGACTCCTACTCATGATGCCCTGCTATATTACAACGGGAGGTGGAACATGTCACGCCAACACGACTTTGGGGTTACTCGTTCATAGGAAAAAATCCAAAAAGATTTGACATTCCTTTGGGATGTAGCATCGATAGACTAAAGGATGTGATCAGGCAAGTTACACCTCAAGAGATTCCCCCTTATGGTATTGATGAATCACAAATGGTAAGACGATTGTTTTTTCGACAACCATGTCATTCTGAGTATTCATAAAAAGTTATCAAATTTGAAATTACTGAGATGACAACTAACAATGACATGCTAAAGGTCTCAGTACAGTCTAACTACTAGAAACAATTTGGTCCAATAGAAATTTTAGCTATTTTTAGTAAACCGGTAATCAAAATGGATGACATGTCTCAGTCGCAGCATGATTCAATGCAAAATTAGTATTAATTAATTATAGTTTTTGATGCATTTTCTGTTTGTTTCAACTATGTTGTAAGTTAATGTAATGTTTAAATTGGTTTCCATTAGCTAATGAAATCGTATGTTTATTATTTTCAAAGTACTTAGTTATTATGTCCTAACTTTTTCAAATAATTAGTGGAAATAAATTATTAATTACAGAAATGTCAACAAAATTACGAATGTCAACAAAATAATTATTTACATAAACGTCAGTGGAAATAACATATTTTATGTTCATTCTTCACCTAAATCAACAAATTTGGTTTTTAGCCTAGACAAATTTATGTAACACTGTATTCTACCTATGTATGGGGTGGGCTACTACTTTGCCTGATAATGGCAATGTGTATTCCACAACAACGCCAATGGTGGTAAAGGACAACAATGGTCTTGTAAAAAAACATGTTACATAATGACAAACAGATTCAATGTAACATAACAAACAACATTGTCGGCATTTATATTAACATAGTAATTACACAATTACATGTACAAAATGATTCTCATACATGTGACCAATGCATATTATGCGATGCACAGAAGAATCTGGTGGTGGTTGACTTCTAAGAGGAAAAAATGTCATGTATTGTTGTCGTGAAAGAGAAACAACGATCACGTTGTATTGTGAAGCAATAACATATCTCATATCCGTAATATTCATCCACTTGTTTATGGTAACCTACATGTAACAGACAACAAATAGCGGTTACTTAAATGTTATTTTAGGAAAAAATGATATAGCAATAAACTTACGCACCATAGATAATCCGTCAACAAGTAAGAAACACTTTAATTCCTCAAATATCTCTATGCCACCAAGCAGGTTGATATACTCTTCTGACCAGCTTGTCAGTTCTTTATGTAGATGGTTACACACCAATGACCATGATTCTTTACCCACATCCAATAAGGAAGTTATTGCATGATAACCACAGTTACCATCCGCTTTGACATCAATAATATTTTTGATAGAATCCTGGATGCACGGATGAAATTGATCCAACATTGGAATATTTTGTATCTGTATTGGTTGCTCAGATGATGATGCACTATGTTTCACTAAAGAATTACTATTTTGCACATAGTGTAACGCATCAATATACTCCCAATAAGATGGATCACGTTTTGTTGACTTTTGCTATTTGGTCAGTGATTTTTTTGGAGCACCCTTGATATTCACCTTTTATGGAGGAAGACACATAGAGTTCAGATTAGGATAAACAATTTCTCGAAGCTTTATCTTCAAATGTACTTGGCCACAAACATCGATCTCCTCAAATCGTTTCGATATGGTTTTCATCTCCTCAGTTATGGTCACCTCAGCCTCTCATAACCCTTGATCTGAAAAACCAAGTCTCCGCCAAAAAATGTGGATTGTCTCTAGTGGTATGGAGCCAACAACATATTTAGACAACTCACATGCACATGGAAGACTGTGGGTAGTCCTCATGACACATCCATAACATGAAGGGTTTTTTCCTGCATAAGGTACACGTTCATACTCAGCAGCAATTTCATTTAAAGCGTACCTTGATACCATGTCAGGTAGTTTTTTGTACAAGGTAACTTAAAACACATGCCCAACCACGTGTGTGCTTGTCTCAAAATATGCTTTAATTTGGGTGTGTTGAGAGCAAGCCATTTCAAAGTTTTTAAGGTAGTCATCAAAAGAACTTTCACATGGACAGTCAACCAAACTCCCCCAAGCCTCCATCACATAATCCCATGCATTCTTTTGAGCTACTAGGGTTTTGCACTTTGCCTTCACATTTTTGTCAATGTGAAATCGACACAACAAGTTCGTAGCATCCGGGAATATAATTTTCACTACATTCATCAAAGACAAATCTCTGTCGGTAACAATAATCCCTGGGAGTGCATCAACTTTCATGAAAAGACCCCAAAACCGTTGTAGAGCCCAAACAACATTATTAAGACGTTCTCCTTCCAAGTAAGCAAAAGCAGCGGAGAATGTCATTCTTATTGGTGTAACACCAATAACATCAAGCAAGAACAGTTTGTACCTATTTGTTTTGTAGGTACTGTCAATAAAAAAAACCAAATTACAAGAATTGGTTAATTTGACTACATCAAGATGACTCCAGAACAAGTCACGTGCAACATTCTCATCCTTCATCCTATGCCAGTGAATATATTGATCTCGGTCAAGTAGTATCATGAGTTGTTGCATTTTGGTGTTACTCCTTCTTATGGAAGAACGATAAGCATGTCTGGCATTGTAGATTTGTTTGAATGTTGTATAACTGTTGGCATTGTGCTCCATCAATGTCAAAAGAATATTTCTTGGCTTCACCATGGACTTCGTCATATTAGCAACAACAATCTTCTCATCTTTAGTCAGTCGACCCACATATGGAGGGCCAACAAATGACTTTGCCATTTCATGATTGTGAATCCCACAAATTAACTTCACCATCCATCCTTCTCCTCCCAAAACTGGCTTCGCACGCAACTTAAACGAACATCCACATTTTCTACTGTCAGTGCATGTTCTTACTAAATCATTCTTCTTAGGCCTATACTTACCACTCCTTTTGCAAACTATTAACAAAAATGAGGTCCTTCCTCTAACACCAATATTTGTGTCTGACCTCATTATCACGACAACAAATCCAATTTCATGAGTCATCGATCGAGCTCAATGTAAAACTTCATCACGGGTAGCAAACAACTATAACACAATTCAAAGAAGGTCTGAGATCAATGAACATTTATGTAATATAATTACTATACCAACAACAAATTAGACAAATACCTAAAAAAGTATTAAAGGCATCAGAGCAATCAACGTGTTCTACTTTCACGCCAGCATCTTCCTCATTTCCAACATTCATATCAACTTCTTCAGACATGATACCATCATACATCCACTGCTCTTCGTCCATCTTAATAAAACATTTAACAAATTCAATGATAAACAAAATACAACTTTAAAAATTATACAATCATCTCATTTGTTATTGACACAAATATAACTCTACAAAATTTTAAAAAAATGTATTGTACGTCATATAACCACAAACTACATTTTCACTACATATCTTCATTAAAATATCATATAAATTCTACTAAATACATCATTCAATAAATATTTTATAAATTCTAATAAATACATCAATAAAATATCTTTAATTATCAATTGTTGTAATAAACATGTAAACACATCATTCACTTAAATATCATATTTGTTTAATTTTCAATCATTGTAATAAACATCTAAATACATAATTCAGTTAAATACCAAAATTATTTAATTATCAACTTTAGTAAATATTTTAAATGTATACAAAAAATTGTTTTAGCAATCTAATGTTACTTTTACCAATCTAATTACTAAATACATTTTTTTATTGTTTCTATACCTCTATAAAATAATATCACCAAATCAATATTTCTAAAATTACTACAACTATTACCAAAAAAAAAAAAGTTACACTACAAAATAAATTAAATAAATAAATCAAACAAAATTTTATTTAAAATTTAAAAAAAATAGCCTACAGTTGGCAATCAGTATGTTTTTTTAAAAAAATTGTGTACCTCTTCTTCTTCGGTGACGAATAACCCACCAACTTCACTATATACTCATGAACAACGCACGTACACCACCGGAGACAAAAAAACGCTCGGAAAAGGAGGCTAATAGAAGCTAACGAAAGCAACTTACACTAAGGGAGTGAGATTTTGCGAAAAAAAGACGCTGCAAAAATGAAAAATGGAACCTGCTATTTATAACCGAAAATACTCATAAAAACTGTTGGGTGTCCTAACAAAAACGCTGGGTGCCCCAAGTAATTGCCTCTACTTAGCCTACAATCTATGCAAGCTATGAGTCCTATAAAATGAGTGTATGACTCACGAGCTTTGTAGGATTGGTCTATGGGTTAACAAGCTAGCCCAAAGACCATTGTAAAACATTGCATTTTACATCACATGTTTATTTGAAGTGTTTATCAAATATTTGTTTAGAGGGACTAATTTAATTTAGATTTAAATATATTTTTCATGTCTATAAAATATTTTTTTTCAAATTATTATCTAAACTTTTTTGTTTTGTTTTTTATACTTGTAATATTTTTATGTTTGGTTTTCATATATATCGTTAGTGTATGTCCATTAAGTAATGACATGACAAATGGTATGTTACATTGTTACATCATTACTGTCATGTCATGTTGGAGTTGTTGAGTTTGTCATTCTAGACTTTTCACATCATCAAGATATTTTTTTAATATTAAAAAGATTATAACCCTAATCCCAAAAAGCCTTCCCTCTCCCTCTTTTTCCCTTCAGCAACGAAACATCCTTCACTACTCCACTCTTGTCGCCGCACCCCTTCCATCCCCACCACCACCCCTTGTCATTCTCAATAATAGTGCCATCAACAATTTCGTCTCCACCCCATTGTCTTAGATCTATGCTTCAAACTCCGAGATTTGCACTTCTAAATTGCAGATCTGGCTTGGAAGTGATGTGATCCTTATTTGGGGCGGATCACTTGATACAGGTCACGAAATCTGTTGACGCCACTTCCAGAGATGGAAGATAAGTCAAGGTAGACGCCGCAAGGGTTCAACCTTGATAAGTTTGGAATTGGTTCGACAATGAACTCAGAGAGAAGCTCTCACAAATACACAAGGTATTTTTTGAAAAATGCCAAAAAGTCTCCTTCCTTCAAATGAGTTGAATACATATAGTGTAACAATAAATCACTAAATTAACTAAAATTGGTGCAGCTGAAAAGGCATAGGATTCAGCCACCAATTTATTTAATTACAATTACGAATAGAAAATATTGGATATGGGCCTTCAACAATCAAGATTTTTGGGAGTACCTCTGGGCCTTCGTCCTTCTCTACTTGGGCCTTGTCAAGTATGGCTGCTACCATTTGTTGAAGGATATCCTCTGACTGTTTGGTCCTTACCCTGGTCGTAGGTCCCTGTATTTGGGCAGCTTTGGGATTCTCATCAGGAAGAGGTTGTAATGCTAGGTGGAGGGTGACACGCTGGAGGAAAGAATGTAGTGCAAGTGGAATCCTAAAGTGGCAATGAAGAGCAACTTGACGGGATTCTCGAAGCTGTGGAGGTTGCGAGAGGTGAAGTTGTGGAGCAATAATGATAGAAAAGTCATATTCGTATACTTAAACCACTTGTCGCCGCCTGTGGAGAAGGAGAGAAGCATCATTGTGATGAATAAAGATGTTAAACCCTTAATAGTTTATCCCCACTATAGAACCAGATTCACGCCATTGCGGCACCCCACACAAAAGCTTGAACCCTTAACAATTTGCGCCCCCTACCATTCTGTTAAACCAATGCCACCTTCACAGATCTTGGATCGTGATACCACCCTTCATCGTCATTGTTTTCCATTTTGCATATATGGATTTTGAGTAGCTAAAGGGGTCTTTGGTTTGACTGTTTTTTGTTTTTATTTTCACTGGAAATAAAAAATGGTGATGGAAATGCATTTGGTTGGATGTTTGAAAACATTTTCAGTGAAAATATTTTTTCAAACGAACCAAAAATTGGAAACAATAAAATCTCGTTTTCAGTTGAAACCAGGAACCTAATTTTGGGTAAAATGAAAATGCGGTGGCAAGGAATGTAATTTTAAGCAAATCTAAAAATACATTTCCTTTTGAAAATGCATTTTCAGTATTTTTATTTCTTGAAAGAAGAAAACAAAAAGTCAAACCAAACATGTTTTCAGAATTAATCTTTTGAAAATGAAAACAGTTTTCAGAAAATGAAAATAGAAAATGAAAATGCAAACCAAACACACCCTAAGTTTTTGTAGATCTGGATTGAAGAGAGATGAATGAGTTGTTTTTTCATGTTGCCTTTCATTAATTTGAGCTTGTGCTAATTTGATCTCTTTTTTTGGCTGCACGTGATGGCTTTTGGTTGTTGAATTAGTTATTTTTCCCATTGATCTTCTTCCTTGATTTTAGATTTCTTTCAGTTTGAATTTGGGTTTCAATGTGGAAATTTTGGTGTTTATTGTGTATTTTTTATGGTTGTTGTCCTTCATTCGATTTGAATATGAAAAGGGGAAAACATTCTCCTGTGGTTTGTGGAAAAAGGGAAATATTTTTGAGCGATTTTAACATTTTTTGGTGGTTTGTGGAAAAAGAAAAACACTTTTTGGTTGTTTGTGGAAAAGGGGAAACATTTTCCGATAGTTCTAACATTTTCCAATGATTAAAAAGGTTTGTGGAAAATGGGAAAATTTTCCAGTGGTTTTAACATTTTCCGGTGGTTGTGGAAAAGGAAAAACATTTTTCAATTGTTTGTGGAAAAGGGAAAACATTTTCCAATAGTTCTAACATTTTCCAATGATAAAAAAACTTAATGTTGTCGAAAATGGGAGGACAACAACTCAACAAAACCAAAATGACGTGACATTGATAATATGATATTTTGTCTGTCACGTTATCACTTAAAGGACTGAGGCTAACATGTTTGAAAATGAAACAAAAAATATTACAGATACCAAAAGCAAAAAGAAAAACAATTTAGATAGTAATATGAAAAGGAATTATTTTACAAATATGAAAAACATATTTAAGCCTTATGGAGCGTTTGATAGGGGAAATTTTTTTCATGTCCAGCAATCATGTTTTCTGGGAATGAAGAAAATTTGTTTAATTGACCATTGAGAATCTATAGATAAGTTTCTTATGAATCAAAGAGTTACGCGATATTTTTACCAATAACTTTGATTATTTACCACATCAAATAATTTAATAAGAGTAACATAATGTTGATTCTCAGGAATCATAGTTCCCCGAGAATATGTTTCTTAAAAATACGAACCAACTATGTGAAACTGAGTTTTCAAGTTAGGATTCCTCGGAAAGTGAAAATAATTTCCCTGTCAAATACACCCCTAAATTTAAACAAAATATTATAAGGACTAAAATGAAAATGTTAATATATTAAAATTATTACAACAAATTTAAAAAAAAACTTTATAGAGACCAAAAGTCAAACAAATTTTTTAAGGATCAAAAGTAATAAACAACTATATTTGAAAGACAAAAATATATTTAAGTCTTAAAATAATATAAGCTGATGTGGCAGAATAAAGAGATTTAACTACTACCAATGTAAAACAATATTACACTAATAGTATATAATTATTAAATTCTTAATCTTTTATTTTATCATCACAACTTTAAACAACATGCAACTTTAGACAAGTGAATTATTTTATTTTATTTTACTTGTGAATTTATATATTTTTTACCATCTAGTTTTCATTATCCATAAAATAAATTTGACTTAATTACATTTTTCATACATGTAATCTAATCGATTTTGATTATACTACCTAACTTTCACTTTTTTTAATTTTATTTTACCACCTCAATTTTTTTTATGTTTCATTTTAGTATTTGTTGTCAGTCAATGTTTGTTAAGTGATAATGCAAATGACTAACAAAATATCATGTCATCGGTTAAGTGATAATATGACAAGCTAATAGAGTATTTTGTTATCACCTAATAAATCCTAACTAATGACATATACTAAAATCAAACATAAAAAAAATTTCAGGTAGTAAAATCAAAATAGGCTAAATTGAATCTTTAAAAAAAATATTTAAATCAATAAAATTTATACAAATAATGTCTGGATTTGAGTTCAAAACCATTTTTCACTAAAATCTAGTAAAATTTTACAACTTAGCTACATTAGTTTGATCATTAAATTTTTATTTTAAACCAAAAAAGTTATCAAACACCTTTTTTTTTCCTACTAACCCTTCTCTACCCTAATCCTTCATCTCAAACTTCAACTTCTCATTTTTTCTGATCACCCTCCTATGCCTCACCAATCTCAAAATCTCAAACTTCCTCTTTTTTTTCCACCTTCCTCAACACTACTTTATCATAAAATCTCAACTCCCATATTATCTAGTCACCCTCTTCCACCTTACTCACTCATCTCAGAATCTCATTCCTCCATTTTTCAACCACCTTCCCCTATCCCTAAGCCCCTTTTTTTTGGCAGCCTCCTCTACTTCACTCTCCCATCTCAAAATGGAGCAAGTTAAAATACAAAATTTGGAAGGGAAAAAATGGCATGAAGGAGAAGAAGAATGTTCTTTTTAGATGTTTAATTTAGAATAAATTTTAAATGAAATGTTGACATGACTAATTGCTTAAATTTTATTAGATGATAGGGTAAAATAGTTTTACACTCTTAGTATAGTAAGCTCTAATATATTATATAATCTAACAATTGGATTGATTAAATTTAATTGTTATTAAAAAAAACTATATATGAAAAACATCATTTTCACACAGAGACCTGTGAAATATTTTATCTTATCATTATAAATTTAAACAATATGCAACCTTAGACAAATTAATGAATCATTTATTTTATATATATTTATTTATTGATTTATGAAAGCTCAACCAATGAATTATATATATATATATATACACCATATTGATTTCCTCCAAAATCATTATTAAATGACTACTAATTCAATTCTTCATTCAATTCAATTCTTCATTCAAATAAATATCATTCTTATTTTATTATGTAAATAGATTCTATTATATTATGTATTCATTCTATTCTAGTAGGACATTATTTAATTATTATTCTATTTCTGTAAATAACTATTTTTTCATAGATACATATATAAAATATATAATTGGTTAGTAAAAAGTATTTAATTTAATTATTAATGTATAATTATTATAATTGATTAATTCATATATTTAATAGAATTTTGTAACTGATTATGTTAATTATGTTAATTGATATAACAAATCAAATCATTAAATCTTAAAATGATTTTTCTATCATAATAAATAAAAAAATAATTATTTTCATCAATTATTTTGAAACACTTGCACAAATACAAAGATTTAAACCATAATGACTTGACCAATAATAATAATTTAATTATTACATACTATTACAAAAATTTTAGGGCTATTACTTTTTGTCTGTACTCTTTCTCCGTTACTATAAATTCATATTATAAGCAAAAGTCACACAATCCTCTCTCTCTCGTGGCTTCTTTATTCTCTTCTTCACCATCCTTGCCAACTCTAGGATACGTTAACATTTCATGCTCTTATGATCCATCCTCTTTAGAACTTTAAAAAAACTTGCATGATTTGAGTTTCAATTGAAAACACCCGATGTACATTGTTTTTTTAAAAAAAAAAATTAATTACAGACACTTTTTATTCCTATCATTTCATTTAGTTTTAATTGAAAGATGGATTAATACAAATAAGAAACAAAAATGCATTGACATTTTTATTCTTTCTCTACGGTAAGTTTTTTTTTTATGTTTTTCAATTTTATTTGAATTTTTTTACACAATTTGTTTAATATTTAGTATTGAAATTTTATTTGTTAATGTTATCTTACATTTTCTTTACTTTCAACCTATTATTATTTACATTTTAAATAGCTAGTTACTGATACTTTTTTATTTTATTTTATACAGTTTCAATGGAGCAAATGCATTGACTTATTTATTCTTTCTCTACCGTATGATTAACTTTATATTTTATTTTCTTCTTTTTTTAATTTATATATTTAATTTTTCTTTAATAGTAATATTTCTTTATTTTCTTTTCTTTTTCGAATACTTTATCCTTTCATTATTTTTCATTTGATTTTCCTTTTTTTTCTAAGTTAAGATTATATGATTTGCCTTTTTTCTAATCTATCGTGTTTTTTTTCAAGTAGCAAAAGGATTCAAAGGAGATTTTTAAAAAATAAGAACAATTCTACCATACTAGAAAAATAACCTTAATCAAACCAAGCGTCTCAAATTTTAACTAAAACAATATTTTGACTAAAATCATATCAAATCAAATTCTAATAAAAATGATTCATATCTAAAATATTATAGTTAAATTATAAAGCTTATACAAATAACAAGAATAATAATAACTAATTTTCATGTAAATCATCCAAAATTTTAAATTAATATTTTTACATTTTTAATCTAATTACAAAACTAGCTTGAATAATAGAAAAGATTTAAGTGTTCATATAAAAATATGACATATTTAATCCATTAGTTTTAATATCAAACACCAATTTTATAAAATGAAGCCAATAAAAGCATATAGAAAATTTATATAAAAAGGACAAAACTAAGAAATTGTGAATCAAAATTATCAACCACCTCCATTGCTACTTCGTTGTCTTTGCAAAAACACAACTACAATCGATGTTAAGGCAATATAGTCACACCATCAATTTGAAAAGGTCCTTTTTCCAATTTTTATTCTCCAAGCCATGTATCATTCCCCTTAAAAAGCTATAAAAAAAACATATATATAAATGTGCAATAAAAAACACTTGATTTCTTTTATTAATAGTAATTATTTTAAATTTTAAAAAATTATTATCAATTTGTCACAACATGACAAATAATTTTTTTAATAGTAATCTATTTTTATACAAATAAGTACATTGATAAATTTACAATAATAAATAACCATGTGTAAATTATCAAAACCTTTATTTGAAGGAATAAATTATCATAACTTTAGTAATATAAAATTATTATTTTAATTAAATATAAAAAATGATAGTTTAAAAATTATAATAATATAAAAACTATACATTATGAAGTTTAAACTTAATATCAGTACAAGGCACGACATTTTACACTAGTTATATTGTAAAAAATACTCTATTTTAATATTCAATCAATTCTATTAGGCCAATTCATAATTTATTATTACATGTAATTAATAATTGATTATCATATATAACTGTTATAATTCAATCAAACTAAATTATTAAAAAATATAATGTTGTCCTACTTACTCTAAGTCATATATAGTATGCTATAATTGTTTTTTTAATATGAAAGAATATTATATAATTGATTGATTACTCTAAATATTATTTTTAAGTTAATTATTTCGAAACACTGATATGTGTGTGTGTGTGTCTAAGTCATATATAGTATGCTATAATTGTTTTTTTAATATGAAAGAATATTATATAATTGATTGATTACTCTAAATATTATTTTTAAGTTAATTATTTCGAAACACTGATATGTGTGTTGGCATAAAAATATGTTTATTTCCATTTTTAAAGAAATCAACTATAAATATAAATAATAGTGCATGTGCTCTATATCAATTTTTAAAGATATAAACTATCAATATAAATAATAATTGATTAATTAATTCAACTATTAATAATAATATATTTTCCTAAAATATTATATAATTGATTGATTACCATTATAATTATTTTAATTTTTAAAATATCAATATAAATTTAAAACCAACCTTCTTAGTTGATTAGTTAACAAATAAATGTTGCCCTGTGTACTCTTATATATATATATATATATATTATAATTGATTTTTATAATATAAAAAATAGTTAAAAATAAATAATTGATCGATTAATTCAATTACTAATAATAATATAATTGATAGATTACCTTTAATATTATTATTATTTTCACTTTTAAATATATAAACGGTCTATATAAATTCTGTAAAAAAAAGACTATCAATATAAATCTAAAACTGACCTGTTTAATTGATTAGTAAATATAATTGATTGATTACTTATAATATTATTATTATTTCTGTTTTTAAAGATATGAACTATCAATAAAAATAATAAGGGCATGCCCTAAGTCTGTCCCTATACCATGCCACTCAATTTCGATTCAATTGCAAATATGAACATGAAACCGATGAAAAATATGAAAATTTCATATTTGAGTTCTTCGTCTTTAGTGACTCCCCAATTGTAGGCAATCACATCTATCGAAATGGTCATCCGGGATGAAAGGATATGTCTTAAACCAAATTTTTCACGTAATTTTATAAATTCAAAGTATTCATACCTACCAATTCCCTTTTATACATATAGGAAAGATTTAATGTACAATTTGGAGTAATCGGGTTGAAAGTTTTGAAATACTTTCAAGGGAAGGAACTTGCTACGAGATTAGAAATCTAATAGTGGCATTGAACAATTATGAATACAAGGTCACCAATAATCAATATCGACTATATTTAAGTCAATGATCTCTGTAAAGCCGATTGTTGATTCATGTATTTCGTTTTATGAGTTTAACTTTTCACCTTAGACTAATATTTTTGAAGCAAGCATCGAGGATGCATGTTTAGTCTGTAATATATCAAAACTATTTTTAGTTAAATAATTAAAAATTTTCTTTCATTTTTTAATCAGCAAAAAAATTATTATTAATTATCATTTTAATATCATTCTTATATTAATTATTTTGTTTATTTATAGACGTTATTGGATTGACTGCTACTAGGGGATAATTAGTTCAACACAAGCGACATGAAAAAACTACTTCATATATTGTCGTTGAATTAGACAATGTTGTGTAAGTCTTTTTGTTGTTACAATTCTTTTTTCATATTTAAAATTATTACAATTTAAATTTATGTTTCTATTTGCAGGGAAAGAGAAATTTTGAGAGCACTCTGTGGAAGGGTTATGTCCATCAACTGCTAGAATTTAATGATCAAAATCCAGATACACCTACTAGTGTTGATTTTGCACTGAGGACAAAATGAAATTGTTCAAAGGTAACACTTTATAATAATATTCTTATCTACTATATTATATAAAAGAAAGTTTTTATAAATATGGAATGTTGTCACATAGTAACAACATATGTGTTCCCTCCAAAATAACAAATGTAATAATAAATGCAATCAATATCATTTTTATTCACTAATAATAATTATCGTCTAAATAGTTACCTTAATTATAATATATTTGTTTCAGCTGAATTAATAAAAAATAATTTAAAACTAAATTTTTACACTAACTATATGAATTTAATTTTTATTTTATTTTCTTATATACATTTTATTTTATGTGTATTTTAGTTCGACAATAAAGGACATTATTGTTTCCTTTATCATGATTATTATAAAATAACTATACAAATTTATTTAATAAATTAATTTACTATACTAAAATTTATACCTTACACATCAAAATTATACAAGATTTTATCATTGATGCAAATATCCCTCTATTAATATTTTATTGAAATTAAATCATAAAAAAATATTTATTTTTTTATTTTAATAAAATTTCATTTCTTATGACATTTATTCATGAAAAATATTTAATGAATTATAATAAAATAATTATACAAAATTACTTAATAACATTTTTTACATTACTAAAATTTACATCTTGAAAATGAAAATTATACAAGCTCTTATCATTGATGAAAATATATCCTATGTTAATATTGGATTCAAATTTAATCATAAAAATATATTTATTTATTTATTTTAATAAAATTTCATTTCTTATGACATTTATTCATGAAAAATATTTAATGAACAAATTATTTTTGGAACTAATTTAATTTACAATAGAATTAATCATAATAAAACTAGAAACAACATTTATATAGGTAAATGACTTAACATATATATATTTTTTGAAGTAATTCAACTTAAAAGTAAAGATATATATCACAATGCAAACATATTTAGAATTTTGAAAATAGTTTAATATGAAATTAATCAAATTATCAAGTATTAGTTCAAATAATTAATATTAATATAATTTTTTTCTTCAATTCCAACCAAAATTAGATGAAATTTTTTAATAATAAGTTTGTAGTTTAAACATTTTTAGATGAAGTTTAAAGCTTAAAGAACGTAAATTAAATAAAAAAAATGAAATTATATTATAATTAAGCAACTTCACTCAATTGTTGTTATCCCAAATCAAACATGCAAGTCAAGGAGGTCTAGCTTAATTGGTTTGATTCTTATGGATAATAAAAAAAATCAAGTGTGCAAATCACAAAAAGAAAAAAGAAAAAAGAAGAACTGTTAGAACAAAGGAGAATGTGGATGAAAGTTTGAAAAAAAAAAAGAAAAAAAAAAGCTTCAAGTCCTGCATCGCTCATGATAAACACTTGAATAGTGTTTCACTCCCTATATATAGAGAGCTCCTTTCTTCTTTTTTCTTTGCCCCAGTTAAGAAGCATTTCCTCAACTTTTCTTTCTCCCTCCCATATTTTAGCCGATGCATTTCCGGCAAACTTCTCCCTCTTTCTTTCTGTCGCTCTAAAATTTCGGTTGGCTATAAGAGTGATATTTTAAGTCATATTTTTTGGTTGGCTATAAGAGTGGCTTTTTAAGTCATATTTTTTGGTTGGCTATAATAGTGACTTTTAAAGTCATACTTTTCGGTTAGCTATTAGAGTGACTTTTCAAGTCATATTTTCGGTTGGCTGTTAGAGTGACTTTTCAAGTCATATTTTTGGGTGGCTTTAGAGTGACTTTTCAAGTCACACAAGAGGGTGTAATTCTAGAAAAGGTTCCCTTAGTGCAGTGAAAATCTTATACAGTGATCTGGGCTGTTTTATCCTGGGGACTTCGTGGTTGATAGTCTGCTTGCACAATTTTTGACAGTGCCACGAAACGTCTTAAAGAAAGCGACATTGTCCGCGACTCAGCCAGTAATTTTTTTGGTTTGCCATAAACTATTGTTACAACAATTTTAAGAGAGTTTCGGCTCTGCTATGGCTACCGTAGATATTACTGGCTCGAACAACAATGACCTCAACAAACCTTTTAGGTTTGAAGGGTATCATTTCAAACGTTGGAAACAAAAGATGATGTTTTCTATGAAAAAAAGTTGCCTATGTTTTGAACATTAATATTCCAGTAATACCTAAAGATGTTGAGAAGGAAGTGAAGGATAAAATGACTATGTAATTAGCTCTTTAGAATGAAAATGATTACCTATGCAATAATTTCATTCTGAATGGGTTAGCTGATGATCTCTATGATTATTGTAGCCCATATAAGTCTGCCAAATTAGTTTGACTGGCTTTGGAAGAGAAGTATGATACTAAGGAAGCTGGGACTAAAAAGTATGTTGTTAGCCGCTACCTCAAGTATCAAATGACTAATGATAAATCAATAGAGTCTCAATCCCATGAGATAGAGAAAATTGCTCAAGAGTCATACATAGCTGTGATAACTGAGATTAATATGATTGGAGGATCAGATGGATGGTGGGTAGACACTGGCGCCTCCCGCCACGTCTGCTATGATCGTGCTATGATTAAAACATACACGAATGTTGAAAATAAGAAATTGTTGTTGGGAGATTCCCACACCACTACTGTTGTTGGAACTGGAGATGTTGAACTGAAGTTTATCTCTAGAAAGACTTTGATTCTCAAAGATGTGATGCATACTCCAGAGATGAGAAAGAATCTGGTTTCTGATTTTCTTTTAAATTAAGGAATAGTAGGGGTACTTCATCTATTCATCTTCCTGCTATTAGTAGTGAAAATCTTGCACAACCAGAACCAGATATAGAGCCTCGAAGAGGTAAGAGAGCAAGAATTGCTAAAGAGTATGGGCCCGATTATATGACCTATACATTAGAGGAGGATCCATCAAACCTCCAAGAAGCTTTGTCTTCTTTGGATGTTGACTTGTGGCAAGAAGCCATTAATAATGAGATGGATTCTTTAGAATCTAACAAGACCTGACATTTAGTAGACTTGCCTCCTGGCTGCAAACCTATTAGATGTGAAATCATTGTTGTGTAACAACTTTGATATGAAAGACCTCGGAGAAGCAAGTGTAATCCTTGGTATTAAGATTACTAGGTCAAAAGAGGGAATTTCTCTAGATCAATCTCACTACATTGAGAAGATCTTAAAGAAATATGACTACTTTGATTGTAAACCTGCTAGTACACCATATGATCCAAGTGTAAAACTGTTTAAGAACACTGGTGAAGGTATACGACAAACTGAGTACGCAAGTATAATTGGTAGCCTTAGGTATGCCACTGATTGTACTAGACCCGACATAGCCTATGTTGTGGGATTATTATGCAGGTTTACCAGTAGACCTAGTAAGGAGCATTGGCACGCTATCGAAAGGGTAATGAGGTACCTTAAAAGAACCATAAACCTTGGATTACATTATAAAAGGTTTCCCGCTATACTTGAAGGATACAGTGATGCAGATTGGAACACTCTTTCAGATGATTCCAAAGCAACCAGCAGCTATATATTTAGCATAGCTGGTGGGGCTGTTTCTTGGAATTCAAAGAAACAAACTATTTTAGCTCAGTCCATTATGGAATCTGAGATGATAGCACTAGCAACTGCTAGTGAGGAAGCAAGTTGGCTGAGAAGCTTACTTGCAGAGATTTCGTTATGGGAAAGACCGATACCAGCTGTGTTGATCCATTGCGATAGTACCGCGGCTATTGCAAAAAAATTGAGAACCGTTATTACAATGGTAAGAAATGACAGATACGTCGTAAGCACAACACTGTTAGAGAATTACTCTCAACAGGAGTTGTTAGAGTGGATCACGTACGCACTGATGATAATTTAGCAGATCCTTTGACGAAAGGAATAGCTAGAGAGAAAGTCCATTACACTTCTAAAAGAATGAGACTATTGCCCTTACTGCGATGATCATTCATGATGGTAACCCGACCCAAATGACTGGAGATCCCAAGAACTAGGTTCAATGGGTAATAACAAGTTATGAAGTGATATGAGATGAACATGCTGTTATAAGTGAAAGCAGCATGATTCCTGAAGTAACAAGAGGATGAGTTATGAAAAAAAAATTCATAATTCTTAATGAGATCTATACTCTACGTTGAGTGGAGTACCTAGGCTACAGGAGTACTCTTGATAGACTCACCTATGTGAATGTTGAAGTGGAGGCCGCTTCATATGAAATTTTGGGCAAAAATTTCTAGAGCGTTCACTATACCGGGATAGACGTGCATGGCCTTTAACGCACGAGCTTTATAGAATACACCTATGAAAAGGTTGTGTGTGGTTTGATGTCGGAGATAGAGTTCAAGACTTCGAGTCACTCTAGTAAAATTTGAATCTTACTCACTATGCAAAGGTTCAAGTTGTATGACACCTTTGTTTATGCAAAATTTTATGAAATACTCGAAAATCTTCTTTTCAAATTTCAAGTGGGGGATTGTTAGAACAAAGGAGAATGTGGATGAAAGTTTGAAAAACATAAGAGAAAAAAAAAAGAAAAAAAAGGCTTCAAGTCCCACATCGCTCAGGATAAACACTTGAATAGTGTTTCACTCCCTATATATAAAGAGCTCTTTTCTTCTTTTTCTTTGCCTCAGTTGAGAAGCATTTCCTCAACTTTTCTTTCTCCCTCCCATATTTCAGCCGATGCATTTCTGGCAAACTTCTTTCTCTTTCTTTCTGTCGCTCTAAAATTTCGGTTGGCTATAAGAGTGATATTTTAAGTCATATTTTTTGGTTGGCTATAAGAGTGGCTTTTTAAGTCATATTTTTTGGTTGGCTATAATAAGAGTGACTTTTTAAGTCATATTTTTTTGTTGGCTATAATAGTGACTTTTAAAGTCATACTTTTCGGTTGGCTATAGTGACTTTTCAAGTCATATTTTCGGTTGGCTGTTAGAGTGACTTTTCAAGTCATATTTCTTTGTGGCTTTAGAGTGACTTTTCAAGTCATACAAGAGGGTGTAATTCTAGAAAAGGTTCCCTTAGTGCAGTGGAAATCTTATACAATGATTTGGGTTGTTTTATCTTGGGGACTTCGTGGTTGATAGTTTGCTTGCACAATTTTTGGCAATGTCACGAAACGTCTTAAAGAAAGCTACATTGTCCGTGACTCAGCCAGTAATTATTTTGGTTTGCCATAAACTATTGTTACAACAAGAACTAAATCAACTTTTTTTTTAAAAGAAAGTTAAAAGAAAATATGTAAGACATCACCAAAGTGAAGAGATGTTTCCAATGATAACATTTTTTGAAGCATGTTTGTATATAAAATTATATTTAAATATTTATCGACATATTTATTAACATATATTTATTAAAATTTAAACTGAATAATGAATAATATATTAAAAATTCAAAATAAAAAAATTACTAATATAAATCATAAAATATAAATTTAATATTCGTGTAAGAAAAAAAAACACAAAACTAGTTATTCTTTATGATCCGATTATCTATTGCAGGCAAGAGATAAAAATCATAAAACTCTATGGAGAATGGAAAGTTTCCTTTCAATAAAGCCATGATTGAAGAAAGAGAAGAGTTTGCATCATTCTAGCATATGGCACTCAATCAAAACATACCATTGCCTTCGTTGGAACAACAACAAAAGCTAGAGTCCAGCTAACGTAGGCTCTCAAAAGGGTGAAAATGATCAGAACTTCAATAAGAATGTGTTTGATTTTGAGAAGAGAAATATGATAAATAAAAATAAAAGAAAGAGTCCAGCTAACGTAGGCTCTCAAAAGGGTGAAAATGATCTGAACTTCAATATGAATGTGTTTGATTTTGAGAAGAGAAATATGATAAATAAAAATAAAAGAAAGATAATTCGAAAAAGTAAAAATAAAAAGATATGTTGTGTTGTTTGATTTAAGAGAAATAGGTAAGAGATAATATTTTTGTATTAAAGAAAATCAATTTTTTTGTCTAAAAAACTAATTTTCCCCTGAAAATCAATTTTACTATAACGGAAAAGATGAAAATTCTAAGTTATGGGTTCACCACTTATAACTTTATTTTCCTCAATATCATCGCAATTAAACTCACCCATCGCAATTAAAATCAATTTTACTACAACGGAAAAGATGGAAATTCTAAGTTATGGGTTCACCTTTATTTTCCTCAATATCATCGCAATTAAACTCGCCCATCGCAATTAAAATCAATTTTACTATAACGGAAAAGATAAAAATTCTAAGTTATGGGTTTATTTTCCTCAATATCATCGCAATTAAACTCACCCATCCTGCTTTCGTCAGCTGTAACTTATTTTCATCTGTAGAATCAAACACGGCCTATGAGTAATCATATAGATTTAGCCAATACCAGAATTCTTAATAGTCCAACACATAATCCAGATTTGGTTTACTACGTAGTGGTGCAAGTAAGCATCATGAATGTTAAAATATAAAACTTTCAAAATGTGAGGGTTGTCGTATTCAAT
Source organism: Glycine max (assembly GCF_000004515.6). NCBI lineage: Eukaryota > Viridiplantae > Streptophyta > Magnoliopsida > Fabales > Fabaceae > Glycine > Glycine max. Next base: position 20,278,689 of record NC_038243.2, read on the forward strand.
CCTAATGGTACTACACTACTACGTGCACATGCGCTACCCATACAACTCATTGTACTCTGTTTTTGGCTGTCATGTAAGTGGAACCATGTGATCAACAGAGGGAAAGAAAACGTATATATCTACCTTGTGAGGTTATTTTTTTTATCAGTCCTTGTCAGGTTATTTAATCACATATTGATAAATAATAATAATAATAATTTTAATCTTTGAAATTTGGAATAATTCTATTTTTGGTTTCCAAAATTATAAATAAAAAATTATTTTAGTCTCCTAAATTTTTAAAAAATATACATGTTTTTAGTCCTGGAGTCGAACAGTATTTGATGTGATGCTACCAACTTTTGACAGCGTCACCCAAACCATTTTCATTAATGCCGTTGAGCTCCGAAGACTAAAAACGTTTATTTTGAAATTTGAGGATTTAAAATGAATTATTTCAATTTGAAGAACAAAAACGGATTTATCTTAAATTTCAGAACTAATAATAATAAGTCTTAATGTAATTTTGCTCAGCGTATTTTGCTTAACCCATAATTTTGGTTTATTTACTTTAAAATAGAGATATTTCGTATCTTTATTTTAAAAAATCGATCAAATCCTCTCTCTTATTTTTTACTAAAGATATTTAGTCTTCACATTTTAAAAAATAATAATTTTGGTCCTAATTTTTAATTTTTTCTTTATTTTATTTTTTCTATTTTTGTTCAATTAAACTCTATACCTAACATATTCCTTTAAAATTCCATAATAAAATGATTTAATTAAATAAAACATAGAAAAAATGGTGGATAAGGCTAAAATTGTAGATCTTTTAAAATAGGGGATCAAAATTTTATATTTTGAAATAGAAAAATTAAAATTAAGAAATTTATAAAATAGGAAAACTAAATGTGTCTATTTCAAAATAAATAAATCAAAATTGCATATTAAATAAAATAGAGGGATAAAATTTATATTTAAACCTAATAATAATAAATATGTTTAAAAAATATTTGTTTCATGTAACAAAAATGAATTATTTCAATTTGTTTATAATAATAATAATTAATAATGACTTTAAAAATTATATTTAAAATAATTTCAACTTAACTGATGAGATAATTTTTTTTATTCTAATGGCATATTAAAATTAAACTTATAATTTTTAATTATATATTTAATATCATTTAGATTTATTTGACTTGGATAATTAAAAAGTCAAATACTCTTAATAACATCTTACATCACTGACACACAACTTACATGTGAGGTTGGTATGCAGAAAATCCTATCAGGAATGGGCCCTCTATAAATTGGCTGGACCAAATTGGGCCACAACTTAAATGGACCTCTCGAATTTGGTATCGCGTGGCATTGCAAATGTTTGGGGGTTGCTAGGTGCACCTAGCAGTATTGCTGGTGCACCCAGTAATTTCCCATTTTTCCAAAATGACCCTTCCAGAAAATTTTACAGAAAAAATTCTTCCATAAGAGTTTTTTTTACAAAAGAATCTCTTTCGTAAAATTTTGTAATAGTAAAAAAATTAATGATCCATCAATAATATTTTTAAAAATAAAAAATATTTTCTATTACAAAATTTAATATATATTAATTAAATATTTTTTTATTTTTTAAAAAAATATATGGATTAAATAATTTGTATGATTTATATTAAAATTAATTGTCACAAAATTTATTATTTAAATTTACATGCGCATTAAATATATATTAGAAATTTTAGTATTATGTATAACAACATTATTTATTTTATAATATAATTGACTCATTAGCTCAATTGGTTAAAGTATTATGCTAATCACCTGAAAGTCAATCTTACGGAATAACTTCTTCAGTAAAATTTTATGAAAGGGCAATTTTGGAAAAATGGGAAATTTCTGGGTTCACCAGCAATACTGCTGGGTGCACCTAGCAACACCCCAAATGTTTCACGTTTTCTAGCCAGATTTTGTCTTGGTTTTGGTTTTTTACTTTTAAAATGCAGAAAGACAAAAACTACATGAATCGCACACATATGGCCCATAGGTCATATTTAGAGTAAGTTGAATAAATTTATGGATGAATAAAACTAAAAGTTATTTTAAAATTATATTATGACTTAAAAAAATGTCTGACTTTTTGTAAAACTCATTATTAATGTATTTTAATCTTGATTATTTATCATAAATCTAATAGTTAATATTTATTTTTCTTATTTTTACGTTAAAAAAATTATCTCACTAGATACATATTTTTATATATGAGGAAGGATTACCTTTGGAGTAATTTTTTAAAAAAATTATTAATAATTTTTTATAAAATGCAAAATTTGGAAACTCAACTAAGAAATTATGTTTTAACATCTTGATGATCATGAATATAAAATTTTAGATAAATTGAATGTGCATATATATGTAATCTATATCCAACATTTATTTATATTTGGAGTATTTTTTTTTTATTTGGATTGGTAGAAATGAATTGGAAAGAATAAGAAAGAAAAAAATAAAATGAAAATAGAGAGTGATCTCTTTCTTTCTTTTTTTTGTCTAATTTTAAAATATATAATAACACTGATTTAAAAGTAATAAAAAATTAAATGTTAAGATAAAGTATCATATTTAAAAATTAATTTTTTATTATTATAGAATAATTTTATATAATTTATATTTTCTTTTTCACTCATCCAAACAAGCGGAAAGAAATTCCACTACATCCTTGTTCCTTCCTTTATCTATCCATCCAAACAACATATTTTTTTTCATTCTATTTCTTCTTTATTTTTGTCATTTCTACTTCTTTTCTTCCTATTCTTCCTTCTCTATATCACCTCTAATTCAAACAAAACATTAAAGTGTAAGTAATAGGAAGGGGGGGATTGTTTGGGTTATTTCCAAAAAAAAAATTAATGATATATTTTCCATAATATAAAAATATAAAAGAACCTAAAATATTTTTATTTAAAAAATACTATAGTAAAATAATATTTATTTTTATCAAATCAATTTTCTATTACTGGTATAAGTGCTTTATATAATCTATTTATTTTTTCATTAGTTTTCCATTAATCTAAACAAACCAAAAAATCGTCATTTCTTTCCCTATTCATCTTGATAACACATTTCATTTGGTTTTACTATATTCATCGCTCTATTATTTTTAACTCCTTTATTGCTTTCTTCGTCCCATTAAAGTCAAAGGTAACAAATAATCTACTATAGTTATTATATTTTGAATTTTTTTGACATATATTCAATTCGATATTCATCTGTTGTTAGAATGTTGGGCCGATATCAATAATTTTAATGTACTTACAAGACATCACATACTCATGTACAAAAAGGTTAGGCCACCTTGAGTAGTTTTGCTACTTGGATTCATACTTAGCTAGATGTCTGGAATCAAGCAAATTTATATATTTAGCTAATTTTTTCTTCTAACTTCTGAAATGATGTCATGAAAGAATGCACATGAGTCTGTAATGGCTTCCTCTAACATGTAAATATTTGAAATACTTGTGAGTCAAATAAAAATTTTGTAAATTATTACTTAAGCACATTGATATAAATTTATTGAAAATGAATTCGTTCTCTAAAGGTTGTTTTCCAAGACATTTACTCGCTTAGTGACTAAAGAAAGAAGCAAAGGACATGAGAAAGATATAAAGAATCGTGAAGTAGTGAATTAATTGGTCACAAGAAAAGGGATTAATAGTAACATTATGACTATTGACTCTTTTATGCACAAATAGCACCATGCTTTTGATACTTCTTCTCAAGCGTCTAGTTTAAATATAAGAAGTTTTTTTTATGAGAAAATTTGGACCATTTCTCAATTTGTGTATCATCCTTTCTTATATAAGAATTTTAAATATAAGCTACTAAAAAAGAGTGTTTTTACGACAGTTATTCTACAACGGTTCTTTTAGAATCGTCTTAGAAAATGAACCGGCGACATTTTTATAATTATTTACCGGAAAAAGCTTTGTACGACACACATTCTAAGACGGTTATTGAAAACCGTCTTAGAATATGTGCTGGTCATAAAGATTACGACGGGTGTTATTAAAACACTATCGTTATCTCACTGGTCTTATCCACATAAAGGTTGTGTCCCTTGACATTCAAGAGTGCCCAAAGAAAGAACCCTAACAACGCATTCTCTAACCCATCGTGCGAGGTCCTTCGACCTCTACACAACCCTAGCACCAAGGGGAAAATGTGGGACCTTGTTGCGCGTGATAGATGGGTCATCTTCGATGCATTCTCTGCTCTCATTGTTGCTACAGTGCGTTCCCTTTTCTTTCTTTTTTTTTTCGCCCATTTTGTGTTTCTCGAAGGTGGGGGTCAAAGTTGTGAGTTTTTGTTATGTGGGTTTCACTTTCAGGTTACGGAGATTTTGATACCGCATTTCTTGACAGCATCCATCTTCACAGCACAGAGTATGGACCTTGTTGTTTTTCACCGGAATATGCAGTTGTTGGTTCTGTTGTGCGTGGCTTCGGGAATATGAAGGTCAAAACCTTGTATGGTCTAATCTCCCTTCTACTTGTTGATACTAATGTTTTTTTTTCTTCTTTTGGTTCTTAATTGTTGTTGCTGAAAGAACCTTCTATGAAAAAACGTAATGGATTTGCTCGTTAATCCAAAAAGCATTATCTTACTATGTGTTTTGCTTTATAAGATTCTGAGGAGTAAGGACATCTGTTTATTGAGATTGATCGTAAAGCTAATGTTTGACTTCTTGTAACGTGTAAAATACACTTTAGTGTAATGGAATAAGAGCTATAGTTTATCAAATTAAGACTAAGTACTTGAGCAATAACCATTTTGCAGCCTCCCCATTCCTAATGCTTTGAGTTTGTGTTTTCTTCAACTCTTTGGTGTATATGAATTTTCAAACTTTGGAAATATGTGCAGGTTAAGAGAATGAGAGAAACACTATACTCTTCTCTTCTTCTGCAGGTTTGGTTGCACTTAATAACTGATCTCTCTTGCTGCATTCATTTATTTCCTTTGTTTGGTGTATGATTTAACTCATTTTGCAGTGCCCTTATTGTAGAATATATCATTTTTTGACAATGAAACAGTAGGTAATTTGACAAGTAGGCTTGGAGCGGATAGCCAACAAGTGTCAAGAGTTATTGGAAATGATCTTAATTTGATAATGCACAACGTTCTTTAGGTTGATTTAGTTATGATAGATGTAATTCTAGTAAAACTCATCTCACATGTTGGAGGCTTTAATTGGGTTTTCTCATGTTGTTAGGGGGCGGGGGGGTTCATTAATCTACTTGTGCATCAATGCATCAATGCCCATCATGTCAGCTTGTTCTTAATTAATTCAATTAGTTGACTCTAAATAATTGTCATTTCTATATAATGTGTCACTCCATAAAAGCTAAAGGAATCTCTGCCTTATCCTTACCAAGTGGGATAAGGCTTTGTAGTTGTTGTAAAAAAGAAATTTTGATGTTTGTGTTTCCTTTTAGGCTTCTACATCATCCCTTGTTTGTCTCCTTTATATCACTAGTATTGATTTGGTCATATATTTCTGCATAGGTACCAAAAAAGGCAGTAAGGTTGATCCAAGAAGTCATTGTTTTTGCAAATGATGTAGAATAAGATGCCTTATACTTTAACTCATTTTATATTTCCTAAATGCCATTGTGACGACAATTTTCTCATAGGTAGCCCAAGAGACATTCTCTCTTATTAGAACTATGTGAGTTTATGAAACAAAAGAAGAAGAACATGGAAGGTGTTGATGCTATTACAATTGTCATATTTATTATATTTTCATTCCTGTTATTTTGTTGTCTTCTCATTCTTGTCCATTTGTATCTACAGGTATGAGTGGTGGCTGGAGAAATTAGTTGACATAAGCTTGCAACAAAGTGCTGCATATGGAGTTTGGAATTTTAGCTTTAACATTCTTTATCATTCAACTCAGGTTAGCTAAGGGTTTCTTAAATCACGTATTTATCAGTTTTTATTACTTTATTTATTTCCATTTTTTTCTCCTTTAAGCCTATAATTTTACTCTTGGAAGAAAGTATGCTAGGATTTGTAATCGATAAATTTTTTGAAGTTTAATTAAACCTTTAATATTGACTTGTGTTTTTATTGAAACATTAAATCTCATAGGTTATCACTGTGCTGTTTGGAGGAATGTCTATTCTAGTAGGTCATATCACAGCTGAGAAACTTAGAAGGAGTTGGAGCAACAAAGCACCAAAATCTATAACTTTGTCATTCAATTGCCCATCATATAAAAAGTTAAGCATAACCTTGAAAGCTTCCAGTGGGACATCCCTTAAAGTAACTTCTGAGGACATGCTTTCTTTTGGGGTAATATTGCAATCCATAAGCTTTTTAAATATCCCTTTCTCGTCACTAAACAACTATTGGATCACTTATTTATGCATGGATCTTGTACACACTGCTAATTCCTATGTTCTCTTCATCTTAGCATAAGAAAACTTAAGTCCTCATGGTACAAGCATACCAGTTATATTTGAGTGAGTGCACAAGTTGTCTGACTTTGGCAAGGTATATATATATATATATATATATATATATATAATCTTTTACATATAGTTTAAATACTTATATACACAAGTATTAACATATATATTTGTATATCTTTAAAAACATATTAGAATTAATGTTCTATTATAGAATTAATATTAATAATGGTAATCTAAATGAAAAAATATAAATAAATTTAACACATGCATGTTTCTATAGCTTTCTATATTTGTTGGCGCGTGACATTGTTAAATATTAATGGACACGAAAAGATTATTTATATTATACTATAAATGCCCAGTATTCTTTTTGAAATTCACAGAGTCCATTTTTTTATAGTTAAGATTATTTATATTATTATACTATAAATTTATTATAGATTAATTTATATATAAATATTAAGATAATTTAAATATAAATATTAAAAAATATTAATTTTATCATTTGTAAAACATTTGAAAGATGTGGTTAATTCTAACTATGCTAGAAAAATGCTAGACTACTAGTTATACACATGTTCCTTTTATCCCTTTTTATAGTTGTGTATGAACATATTGTTCCTTTTTTAGCCTTCCCATGGTGAGACTTTGGTATTATAATTTATGACATTCTGAATTGCAGTTGGTTTTAATTTCGTATACAGCTGGCCTTGATGGTCTTTGAATTATGATTCATTGTTTTCACCTTATAAGATCCTTTTCACTCATTCTGTTCGAGATGTTGAACCTTACAGGGTATATATTCTTCTTTTTTAAGGTTCTATTTATGATTATGTTTCTATTATAAACATAAGCATTTCTTCACAAAAAATCTTGATAAAATACTAGGCCAATTGGAATTCAATGTAAATTATTCTATCTACAAGAATGATTTTGGTGTGTTGTGGATTATATATTGGTATTTACTTGTTTGTTTTGTTTAACGCACATGTCTTTTTTATTGTTGATTGTGACTATCATGAAATTTGAGTAATTTTTTTATCATGTTTGAGAATTTTATAAATGTTTGAAATCCTCTTTTGGATTCTGTTTGTGATTTAATTTTTTTAAAATAACATTATAAGACGATTCTCTTCATAGAACCATCTTAGAATGTCTATATTTTTTATATTCTAAGACGGTTTTTTGAAAGAAAAAAAACGTCTTAGAATTTAAAAAATACATTTTAAGATGGTTCTCTAAAAAACCGTCTTAAAATGTTATCATTCTAAGACGGTTATTTTTTTGAAAACCATTTTAAAATGTGTAGTTTTTCTAAGATGATTTTTTAAGAACCGTCATAAAAAATTTTGACTTTCTATGACGTTGGATACAAAGACGGTTTTTCAATCGTCTTTGAATGTGCTGTAGAACCGACATAAAAACATGCTTTTGTAGTAGTGAATGAGAATCTCCCTTTCTTATATTAGATAATAAAAAAGATGTTCTACTTATAATAGCCCTTGACTTGAGATACTTTCTAATTGTACTTCTAATCATAGGTCTTTAATACACTTTGATTTTAGAAAGCATAAACTATCTTTCATGCATATGGTCAATCTCTTTCTTGTAATTCCACTTTTAATTTAATGCGACATATCCTATGTTTGGAGGTATGACATAATTTAGACTGATGCTTCAAATCTTTCTTTCATGTTTCCTCATAAAGTCTGGTTTATTAATGATATACTCAAAACAAATCATTAGTATAGCTTAAGTCTAGAAGACTTAGAATTTACTAAAAGTTTGTTGTCATTAAAATTTTATTTGAAAAGGAGTCAAGCTTCAACAAATTGAACTATGGATACAAGTAAAGGTCTTAAACATCTTGTCCTTTTAAATGATAATTATCATACTCGAGATATTTGTGAATAATGTAGTTTGTATAGTTTTATGTAATGATGAATGCTATGAAATAATTTAAATTTCACTCACTATCAATATAAAGATTTTATGACATCAATTAATTAGAAATCATCTTACACTACGTCTATCAATAAATCAATTTAATTATAACTCATAAAATTAGTATAAAAATTAATAAAATTTCATATATAATAATTTATAATTAAATAATAGTATAAAATATTTATATTATCAATACATTTTAATTAAGTTTCGTAAGGAAAGTGAGGGAAAAACTATATTTTTGTAATTAAAGGAGGAAGGATATTTGTTTTGATTTTGAATAAAATATTGTTTTATTATTTAATATTTTTAATGTTTAATAATATTTTATATACTATAAAAATATAAAAATTTAAAATAATTGTTTATTTTAAAAATAAGGTTAAATATTTTGTGATCTTGAATTTTCTTTTAGTTTCACTTTTAGTTCTTAAACAAAGTATTGATCGATCTTTTGTGGTACCACAACTAAGCAACTACCTTAAGTGATAGTGACAACCATGAGTTGTCACATTATCAACTAGTCAAACATGTCAAACACATATTTTTTTGGACAATTCATATTTTTAGTCCCTAATCTTTTCATGAAATTCACTTTTAGTACCTTAACAATTCAACTAGTTTTGGTCCTCAACATTTTAGTCCCTTGTCTTTTTACAAATTTACTTTTAGTCTTTAACATTTTTTTACCTGTCTTAGTTCCTCAACTATTGCTCATCATCATATTTAGTCTCCAAAAACTATCACCATTAAGTGATGATGCGACAACCTCATTGATAACATGTGACTTTCATACAGACTATTAGTTTGATGTAGTAGTTACATGGTAAAATGTTGCTTGTTCGAGATGTTTTCTAGAAGTTCTAAAATGTTAAAGATTTTCTAGCAATGTAAAACTGCCAAAAAATTAGAAAATAATTTTCCCCCAATATGCAAAACAACAACTTTGTATACCCTGATCCAAAACACAACTCAATAACCCATGATAAGCAAAATCCACTCGAATAAGCAAAATCACAAACTAATAACCCATGACCCAAAACCTCAAGCACCTAAACTAGAGAACCCTTAATCTTTGAACCCTTCCAAACCCAAACAAATACTAACTCCTTTTTATTTTAATATTGCTATCATGAATCCTGTTACTCCATGGGTAACACTTTGCACAGAGAAAAAACACGAGACAACAAGAGAGTGATGCGATGATGCCAAACTCTGATGTCACGAGAATTCTAAAGGGGATTGTTGATTTATGTGTTGTTGGTTGTTAATTTTACTTATCAAACCTCCTATTATGTAAATGAAATTTGAAAAAAGTTTAAATTTTTTGTTAAATTAATTTACTATTATAATATTTTCTTATACAATTTTTTTTTCACTTTTTCCTATTTAAACTAATCCAAATAATACCTACTTTTATATATATATATATATATATATATATATATATATATATATATATATATATTTTGCATTTTATTTTATTTCTTGCCTTCTTTGTTCAACTAGAGTGAGATGATTCATTAAAAAAAGACTTAAATAAGTTTTTCATACCTAAAAAAGGTCATTTTTAGATTACTATCTAACATTCATTTTTTTCCAACCAGGTATCTAAAAAAATTTTATGTTTCAACTTATTAGGTGTCGTTAGTCTCGTTAAGTGATGACGTGGCAAACCGAGTATCACGTCATCATGCCTTATCACTAACACCTCATTGCCACATCATCACCTTCAATGATGTGGCAATGACTTGTCAATTATTAGGTGTGATCATGGTTGTCAAACTCTAGAGTCAACTTGTAAACTCTTACGAGTTTAAGAGTTTACTTGGTCCCTGCGAGTCAACTCGGAAGCAAACTCGTTTTTGTGCAGACTCAGAGCAGACTCGGTGGACTCGCGGTAGACTCGTGTAAACTCGCGAGTCTGGCCCGAGTCACACAAGTTCAGTTGGAATATTTTTTTTCTGCGATACAGTGTCGTTTTGTGCCCACTGCTCCACTCTGGTTTAGGGATTTTGCTTCTTTCATTTTGTGTTTGTCCCTATTCTTCATTCACGACGAGTTAGAGTTGTTCAGCAGCGGCGCGACGTGAGAGTGTGAGACCAGACGACATGCGACAAGCGACGTGGTGCGGTGGTTGCCTGATTCTGTTGGAAGCTGCGAGTCCCACCCACGAACACAACGAGCTCAAGAGAAGCTTGGTAGCTTGTGTCAATGACGAGCTCGAGAGAAGCTTAGAAGCCGCGAGTACCATGAGCCACGACCACGACCCACGAGGTGTTTGCTCCATCTGAAATATCTATTTCAGGATCATACCCAGAGGTTTATTCCCTACTGTGAAAAGTGTAGTGGCACAAGTTTATAAACTTCTTTCCGTAAATCTAAATTCCTAATGTCTATGATAATTGATAAATGATGTTAGATTGTTAGGTACAGGATGAACTAGGTGCTCTGTACGATAAATACAAAGTTGGATATGCTACAACTGATGCTATTATTTCAGTTCAAAGTACACAACGCTCCCTAGTTTTTTGTTTATAGTTTTTGTTAAGTAATGGGAGGTTGAGGTTGTTTAAAATGTTTGTCTCAAGTCCTAAAGGCTTCTTTCTTTTTGCAGAAGTAGTTTCTCGACTGGGTTGTGATAACTTAGATGAAATTACAAGAGACAACATGACTTATAATTTTTATGCAAGCAATTTGAAGCATGTCATGCTAACTGTTTCTTGTTAGGAAGTATTAGATGAGCTTAAATTTTGGTATAATGAGTAAAGCATTATTTTTTACTATGGATAGTTGATTGATTCCTAGTTCCTAACCATTTTGACTTATACAATTGTTCTTATTGAATCTTGACAAGTTTTTACTAAATTTTTTTCTGACTGTGTAGAGGCTAGTAGCCTTATTCTTATCAATTGTTATTCTTAACTAATTTCAAACTCTTAGGGAAATTGAGATGTTGACAAGAGTAAAGAATGTGGAAGCAATGTCTTCCAAGGTTATTTTGATGATGCCAAAGAACCAAGAGTTAAGCAAAGTTTCAAGCAAAGATTCAAGAATAATCAATATCAAGATTCAAGACTCAAGATTCAAGAATCAAGAAGAAGACTCAGTCAAGATAAGTATTAAAAAGATTTTCAAAATATTGAGTAGCACAAGAAGTTTTCACAAAATCTTTTACCAAAGAGTTTTACTCTCTGGTAATCGATTACCAAAAGGTAGTAATCGATTATCGATAACCAGCATTGTTTTTCAAACTGATTTACAAAGTTGTAATCGATTACCATAAACATGTAATCGATTACCAGTGTTTTAAAATGTTAAGATTTTCTAAATTCAAAATGAAGAGTCACATCTACTGATGTGTAATCGATTACACCTTAATGGTAATCGATTACCCGTGACTGTTTTCGAAAAATTCATTTCCAAAAGTCACAATTCTTCAAGTGACTTGTTTTTGAAGATTCTTTCAAAAGTCCTAACTTTTTAAGTAATTAGTTTTAAAGGAATTGCCAAGAGTTACAAGTTTTGACTTGAGTCATCAAGAAATTATAAATATGTGACCTTGGCATGAAACATTATTCATTGATCTTAATCATCTCTTTCAATCAATCTTTCAATAGTTTCTTTCATCTCTTTCAACAAATTGTTTCTGATTCATCTTCTCTTCATCTTTCTAAAAGTTTTTGTTCAAAATTTTCTCTTCCAAGAAAAGTTCTTTGTTCAAAAACTTGTGCTATTTATCTTTTTCATTCTATTCTCCCTTTGCCAAAAAGAATTCAACAAAGACGAATCGCCTGAATTCTTTTTGTATCTCTCTTCTCCCTTTTCCAAAAGAACAAATGACTAACCGCCTGAGAATTCTTTTGATTCTTCCCTTTCCCTTAAGCAAAAGATTTCAAAGGACTAACCGCCTGAGATATCTTTTGTTTCCCCTTTACAAAGTTTCAAAGGACTAACTGCCTGAGAACTTTGTCTTAATACATTGGAGGGTACATCCTTTGTGGTACAAGTAGAGGGTACATCTACTTGGGTTGTTGTAACTGAGAATAAGAGAGGGTACATCTCTTGTGGATCAGTTCAAGTGGAGGGTACATCCACTTGGTTGTTCAAAGAGAATAAGGGAGGGTACATCCCTTGTGGATCTTTGCTTGTAAAGGTTTTTACAAGGTTGAAATAAATTTCAAGGACCGCAGGTTGCTTGGGGACTAGATGTAGGCACAGGTTGTTACCGAACCAGTATAAAATTCTTGTGTTTGTCTTCTTCTTCCCTACACTTTTAATTTCCGCTGTGCACCTTAATTTTCGCTTTTACTTTTGGTTAAGTTTCTATTTATGTTCTTTACTTTCTTAACTTTGTAGTAAAAGCCTAATTGAATCTAGTAACATTAAGAAGGATAAGTTTTTTAATTAGTAAAGGTTCATTAATAATTAATTCAATTCCCCCCTTCTTAATTATTCCGAGGTCACTTGATCCAACAAAGAAGATGCTGGAAGAGGCTGCAAAACCATTTTAACCAACTTGGACATGCTCCCTTCCTTTACCCGTAATCAAATTGGACAATCTAATTTTGAGAACTTATGTTTTGTAATAGACTAATAATATGAACTATGAACTTATTGTCATTTGTTTGCAAAATGGTGCATTTTGAATATATTTACTTATTATTCATAGGTATTTTTTTTACGAAGTAAACTCTTACTAGCCGAGTTTACGGAGCTCTCACAAGTTTGAGTAGACTCTCAATTTTGATAACCTTGGGTGTAATGACATGACACTTCGCCTGTCATGTCATCACTTAAGGAAAAGAGACTAATGACATGTAGTAAATTGAAACATAAATTTTTTTTCAGGTACTTGGTTGAAAAAAAAATGAATGTTAGGTACTAATATGAAAATGAGCTATTTTCTAAGTATGAAAACTTATTTAAATCATATAAATTAATATTTTGTTGTCTATTATCAATGCACACATGCAACATATGCCTTCCCTCACATTTTCTTCACTATTCTCTGGACCCAAAATATATATCCTACCATTGGTTCTCTTCTAGCTTTGTCCAAAAATATTAAATGTATATATCTTAACTCTTTAATTTCACTTTTAATAATATCTTATTAATCTAACTCAGTTGGTTAGACATGATAAATTGATAGTGAGTTATTGTAAATTTCAAATAGTATTTTTTTTATTCATACCAATAAAAAATGTTTTATTAATTTAAAGTATTTCTTATTTTGAAGGAAGAATTATCTTAAAAAAATAAATAGGATAAAATTTCTTAAGTCTATATAAAAGTAAATTACATATATGTTCATCAAGTTATTTTAATTAATTTTTATTTTTTTGACAAGTTTACAAATTTATTTGATCAAATAAAAGTGTTTGAGAAACATTTTTTTCTTATTGACTTATAAAATTTGCTTTTAAACAAAACTTAAATTTACTATTATCATTTTTTATTTTTAATAAAATAATAAAAATATCATTTATCATGTTATCCAAAATTAAATTATTTATTTTGATAAAACTCCTCCTTATCATTTATTAACTAAAAAAATATTTTTCAGATTGAATTAAATATGCTTTTCATAATAAATTATTTTCATATTATTGTCTAAAAATTTAATTTTTATGTCAAATAATTATCTGAAAATTTTCTATGTTCCACCCTATTATGTGTTATCAATCTCCTTCCCAAACAAAGTGTTACATCATTCTAATTTATCAGGTCATCTTATTGCCACATACATCATTCCTCTCGGCTCTTTCTTGTCACTTAAGTCAACACAGATAAAATAATCTATTTTTTATGTATGAAAAATTGAATTAAAAAAATGAAATGAGATGTAACGGCTAGTTGGCTTACCCTACAAAATGAAATAAAATAACAATTAAATTTTGAAAATTTGAATCACAAAACCCGATACCGCTCCCACTTACCCTCAGATTCGTCCTTTCTTTTTCTCTTTCTTTCTTTCGTAGAACGGAGAGCACACTATTTTCACTGCAGCAGCAACAATGGCGGAGACCGAGATCGAGAAGATAACGACAATAGACCCAGAGACGGAGTTTCTGGCGTCGAAGATAAGGAACGGGAACGAGTGGGAGACCTTCAAGGAGAACGTGAGGCCGCTCAAGAGAGGCCGCAACGTCAACCTCTTGAACCACGCCCTCAACTCCCACACCGATAACGAACTCAAGAAATCCCTCATGGAACAACGAAGGTTCGTTTTTATTCCCACTCTTCATGGAGGGAGAGGCCGCGTGTTCGAATCTGTCTCACTCAGACAAAAACTAACAACTAATATTTATCGATAAAAAATAACTATTAATTAATTAATTAATCTCTTTTGTGATTTTGTCTCATTTCTGTGTTTCCCTGAAACAGGAAGCTGATTGAAGCCATCGAAGAATACCAAGGTGATGACCCTCTTCTTCCCTGGATACAGTGAGTATAAATATATCTCTTTCCATCCCCAATATTCACTTTTCTTTGGGTAGTTTGTATGCAATTTTAGGTTGAAATCTCATTTTCCCCATTATACACAAAATATTTAATCTTCCCACATGTCATAAATAAATTGCCCTAGGCAAACCCTAAAAATATGTGTTGAATAGGTCAAATCACTTAAATTTAACAAAAGTTGGCGTTTCGAACCTTGGACATAATTTTTACCATCCCGTAACTAATATGATCTACTGAGCAATTTTTGCATTAGTTTGAGAACAGTGACTAAAGAGATGAGAAAGATGTTTTTCTGAAGTTTTTTAATGTTCTAATAATAAGTATATACATCAACAATCTATTTGTTTGTATCGAGAGAAAATAAGAGGAGAAAATATTTGGAAATTTCAACCCAGGAGATTTTGAAATTTCGTTTTTTAAAGTTATTTTCCCCCATTTTCTCATAATCAAATGCAAACATAAAATAAAATAGTATTAAGAATGTTTCATTTGACGTGTTTTACATATGATATATTTTTTCGTATGATATGTGACATGTGCTCTGTTATTGTTTAGTCATTAAGCAACTAAGAGCTTACTGTTTTACTATTTATTTATCTAAATTAACTTTATTGATGTTGAAGGTGTATCAAGTGGGTTCAGGAGGCGTTTCCTCCTGGCGGAGACAGCTCGGGGCTGGTGGTGATTTATGAGCAGTGTGTGCGTGCCTTTTGGCACTCAGAGCTCTATAAGGATGATCTTCGCTACCTCAAAGTGTGGCTTGAATATGTCGGTATCCTTTATCACACTCTTGAATGCATTATAATGTGGTTACTTCAATTATTTGTGACAGTTTAAGCAATGTTGCAGGCAGATAATTGCTTTGATGCAGACGTCATCTATGCTTTTCTGGATGCAAATGGAATTGGAAAAACTCATTCCATTTTCTACATTTCATATGCTTTGCATTTGGAATCTAAGAACAAGTTTAAAGCTGCCAATCAGATGATGGAGCTTGGCATATCTAGGTAGTGACCCTAATCTCTCGGAGCCTGTGAGAAGGAAATCTTTTCTTGTGTGATTTATGTTAGTTCTTATATTATATATATATATATATATATATATATATATATAAAATATAATATAATATAAGAACAGTTGAATAACTCCATTTTCTCCGATTGGCTACTCCAAAGTGCTTTTCATGTAATTTCATTTCAAACAAATTTGGAAATGCTGCTACATTTCCCCTCCATTTTGTTACCTTGGCTTGGATTTGGTTTTGGAGTGTGGTTCAAAAGTGTTTGTGTGTGTGTTCATAATCATATTCTGGTGGTATGCTATCATGTACTACTTTGATGTTGTACTTTTCATTATGACCTTCATGTGTTGCAAACTTGCAAATGATATTCCTCATTTGATTGGTGCATTTTTGCAGGAATGCTCAACCGGTTGATAAATTGAAGGCTGCTTATAGACAATTTTTTGCACGCTCAATGGCAAGGCCTATAGCTATAGATGTATGTGGTGTTCCAATTGAGTACCTCTTTGAAACTGTTATAATTATAGTATGATCTATTGATCTATCTACTATTCTTCTGCTGTCTAGGATGCAGTAGAAAAACTGGCACCCACGCGTAGCTTTGGAACTGTTCTTGCCAAGGGAGAAAATCGTGAGTCCTTTATTTTGTGCAATATCTGTTGCCTCAAATTCCTGAATACGAATTCTGAACATCTTCCCTGTGGTTGCAGGTGCACCGCTGTCCATTTTGAACTCGAACCGTGATCCTTGTGCTAAGAATGATAGGTAATAGGGTTGTTTCTTTGGCTTTTTTAGTTGTTGGAGTTGGTTATCTGGTGGTTCTTCCTTTCATTTCCTTTTGTTCTTGTATTTTTGCATTGTAAAATACTTATTTTTCAAATTGCACCCTGTCCATCCATCTACTGAGAATGATAGGTAATAGGGTTGTTTATTGGCTTTATTAGTTGGAGTTGGCTATGTGGTGGTTCTTCCTTTCATTTCCTTTATTTAATATTTTTTTATTATCATAAAATGCTTATTTTTCAAATTGCACACTACACAGTATTGTATTGTAGAGAAGTATATGAATTGTTAACTCCAAACTCATGCAACTTTGCTCCTTAGTCATTTTGAATGTGAAGGGTTTCGCATCTCCTATGAAAATTTTTTATTCAGAATTCTTGATGAATGTCCATCATATTGTTCTCTCTTCATGTAGGACCCGAGCAGCTCCACTTTCCATTTATAAAGATTCAGCTGACACTGGTGATACTGATCCTCATAAGCCAGACCTGTCGCACTCTTGGCACACACTTGGAGCTCGAGCTGACAGAAATAAGGAAAACAATGCAATTCCTGGCAAGTGGAAGTCCTATAAGGTGCTAATTTTCACATCTTTTTTGCTTGCCTTTTCATGATTGTTCATAAATCATAATATAACATATTACCAAACTGTACTTTCTTTTGGTATGTGTGTTCTATATTCATTTAATGCCCAAGTTACGGAATGATTTCAGATTCCACAGCGACCTGGGACTAGAACTGGAGGGGCTACTGCAAGTGCCTTTATCCCAGTGTTTGTTGATGAAGAATGTCAAGAGTAAGTGGAATCACTTTCCCTTGTCAGTTTTTGGCTGTCAGGTTTACATAAAGATGTTTCCGAAATGGCAACCAACTCAATTTTGTTCTTTCAAACTTAGTTTTCCTTAAAAATGGGGTGAAAAATATATCATTCTTATAATTTTTCATATCTATGTAATCCTGAAATATTTTATTCCTATCAATATTTTAGAGTACACAACTTGTCCTTTTGAGTTATTACGGGAAATGAGATTCCATCAAGATTGGTTTTAGTAGTTTTAAAAAAGTGATTTTAAAATATAAGAACTAAAATCAATCCTGGATTTTTCATCGGTTGGGGGGAGAATCAATCCTGGAATTTTTATTCCTATCAATTTTTAGAGTGCACAACTTGTCCTTTGGAGCTACCATTGGAAACGAGATTTGATCAAAATTGGTTTTTAAGTCCTTACATTTTAAAAATGTATCATTTTAATCCTGAAATTTTATTCCTACGAATTTTTAGACTACACAGGTTGTCCCTTGAGTTATCATTTCAAAAATTACAAGGACATTATCTTTATAATGTAGGGACTAAAATCAATTTTGACTAAAACTTAAGGGACTTGAACACATTTTACCTTGCAAGAGAAAAGTTTAACCTTTTCTTGTTCGAAAAGAATAATGTTAAGAATGACTCGGTAGGATGCTATGGAATGAAGGTTTATGTGCTTCTGGTCTATGGTTGGATTTCTTTTGTAGATTATAGTCCTGAACTACTTACATGTTGTAACAGTTCACAGAGTAAGAAAGCAGAGGGTTGCAAGTCGTCAAATTTGAAGATTAGGCAAGAGGACGACAAGGAACTGAAAAGGTAATTAATTAATCTGATTCACGTGACAATTTCTGAAAAGGGGTCCTCATGAATTGACACCTATCTGTATAATTGTTCCTTTCAGGGAAACAGAGCTACTGAGGAAGAATCCATTACGCAACTTTCCTCAAAACAGCCTCCCTAGATAATTCATTGAACCTTTGATGGAAGCCATGGATTGCAGCAGTGTTGTGCCATAATTTCTTCAACAGTTTGCCGCTCAGCTTTCCCCTGGAAAGCTTGACCACATTTAACATGTGCTTTCTAGTTGGTACTGGAATTTCGGGTTTGTTTAATTGGTTGAAAACAATGTACGAGTAATATGGTTGAAAATAATGTACGAGTAATATTTGGACAGAGAATTTAAGAAATTTGTAATGTGAGGCTACATGTCATTACCTCAATTCAATTCGGGTTTGTTTAATTGGTTGAAAACAATGTACGAGTAATATGGTTGAAAACAATGTACGAGTAATATTTGGACAGAGAATTTAAGAAATTTGTAATGTGAGGCTACATGTCATTACCTCAATTCAATTCTGTTCATTTGCAAAACTAATATTGTAAAATTGGTAGTCTATTTTTTCCAAAATAAACTGGCGTGTTCGTATAAGGAAAATACTTTCATGTGAATCATGAATTCTGTAAATTATGAATGAATAAATTTGTTTGATTATAAATATTGTAGGAAACATTATTTTATGAGCATATTATTTTTTAGGTTAAATTATAATTTTAGTTCTATGATTTTGGTTCTCAATCTTGATAAGAGTGGAACTTATGATTTTATATTCAAAAATAAAATAATAAATTATTGAGATACTTGTTTTATTTTTTAATTAATTTTATAAATACTGTTTTGTACGAATCATTAATTAAGAATTATTAATTTTTTTGAATTAAATTTTTTATAAATTATAAAAGTATTTAATATAATATTTTTAATTTTATTTTATATCATTTTATAATTAATTTTCATAAATTAATATATAAATTATTTACATAAATTATTTTGTAAATTAATTTTAATAAACAAATTATTTTACTCAAATTACATAAATCAATATAATTACTTCAATCAATACGTAAATTCCAAAACTAAATAAATTTATTTTAATATGCAAATTATTTTTATTCTAATTATATAAATCAATAAAAATTTAATATTTATTTTTTTAGAAAACTTAGTGTTAATATTTTTGTTTTAACTATAAAAAATTATTTAGTAAATAAGTTTTTTAATATCAATTATATAAATAAAGAAAATTACATAAATTAATATGTAAATCATTTTATGTAATTTATAAAATTTATTTTTATATATAAATAATACAAATTTTTATTTTAATTATAATACGTAATAAATATTTCATTTTTTTAGATTATTTAAATATTCTTTTAAATTTACATAATATGTATAAATTACATAAAATCATTTTTCTGATATAATCAATATATTATAATAAAATAAGAACAAACTTTTATATAGAATAATTTACTAATTTATATTAAAATAAAATTTTATAATAAAAATAAATACATCTAAAATTAAATATGAAATATTTTTTAATTTATAAATTTTGATAATTCAAAAATAATGAATAACTCTTGACTAATGATTCATAAAAAATAGTGTTTATAAAATTAACTAATGAAAACAAGTGTTTTGATGTTTTATTCTTATTTTTAAATAAATAATCATGAGTTCAACTATTATCAAGATCTTTTTTATTTTTTACTTTATTTAACTCCTTGTCATATAAGTTCCATGTCAGTGAAGAAACAAAAATCATAAATTAAAAATTATATGAAGATCAAAATTACAATTTAGTATATTTTTTAAACAATCAAACTAAACATGGGAACTAATGGGGTTAGGTCTACAGGAAGAAGAGGCTAGTTTCATACAACTAAAAGTTTCAAGGAAACTAAAAATTTTCTCCTATACCAAGGCCCCTTGAAGTTTATTGCAATGATTTGGCAAATTGCCCTAAATGGGGTCTTTTTAGAAACTATTTCTCAGAATGGGGTTGTCTCTAAAGATTTTTCATCATGGGTCTGTTTTGCATGTGAAACCAGCCATCCATGCATGCATATCGCCAGCATGCATGGCGAGACAAGCCTGCACGGGATCCGCCAGGGGGGCTGGCGATTTGGCACCCCTTTGTCGCCACTATGCCTGACGATTTGTCTTTGGCGTGTAGATGACACATGCTTTGTGCAGAGGGTGCAGGCTAGGGGGTCACAGGCTATGCTGGTGTCGCAACCAGGGATGGCGATTTGTGTGGAGCCTAAATCGCCACTTGTATTGGCGATATGTGGCTGTTGTGCTTTTAAATAGAAAATCTATGGAATGCTTTGTGCCTTATAAAAACGGCTGAACCTGTGTGAATGCTCTTGGTGTCTGTAAAGAATTTCTCAGTCTTCTAAGTGTTTTTAAATTTCTCTCCAGTAATTTCTCTTTTATGTTGTATTAATTTATTTATTAATTTATGTAGTATCGTTTTTATTTATTTGAAGTATGTTTGCTGTGCCTTTAAATTGAAAATTCATGTGATGCTTTATCCTCCATGGTTTGTGCCTCTAAAGAAAATTGTTGAGCCTGTGAATGCTTTGTGTTCGTGGGTCTAAAAAATTCCGAGTCTGTGAATGGTTTTGTGTTGGTGCCTCTAAAATTTTTTTAGTGTTGTAAGTGTTTTTAAATTTCTGTTAATCATTAATTTCTCTATCATTTTTATTTATTAATATATGTGGGATTGTTTTTATTTATTTGTGTCATACCCTAATTTCGTTCGGGGATTATTATTTGATGATATACAACGTTTGATTGGCCGTTTCGAGATACTTGGCACCCTTTGTTGCACAATATGTGAAGTCCCGAGACGTGCCGAAAATCAAAAGGAAGCAGGCTTACGCGATCCGTGAAAATTCCGTAATGTGACGGAAATTGAAAGGAGGTGTTTTTCGCAATCCGTGAGTTTTCGTAACTTCTTCGAAAGCTAAAAAAGAGTAAATACATAATCCGTAAGGATTCGTAACCTTGCGGAAGGAAAATAAGTATCGTTACGAAATTCGTAAAGTTTCGTAACGTTACAGAAAAAGAATTACCAAAAAAGGTAAAGGGGTGCATTTAGTAAAAAAGGGGGTACAAATAGCAATCAGGCCCACTTGGGCCTTCTAGATTCTTCCTCCAGAAGGCTGTTGCTTCTGGAGAAAGCAACCTTGCTCTCCTGGGCGAGCTGGGTGGCAAGCTCCTCCCCTATTTTGCTATAAATAGGGGGAGGAGTGAAGAGAGAAGGGGTTCAACCTTCTTGGCACTTCTTATTCTCTCGAAATTGCTGAGGAAAATTGTTTCCGTGAAGAAAATCCAAGCCGAGGCGCTTTCGTAACGTTTCCGTGAGTAATTACGCGAAGATTCTCGACCGTTCTTCAACATTCATCGTTCGTTCTTCGTTTTCTTCAGTCTTCAACTGGTAAGTACCCCAAACCGAGCTTTTCAATTCATTCTATGTACCCGTGGTGGTCCACATTTTGTTTCATGTATTTTTATTCTCGTTTTCATTCGCTTTCTATACCCCCTTTTGACGTGCTTCAGTCATTTATTTAAGTCATTTCTCGTCTAATCTAAAAATAAAATAAATTTCCACCGATCATTTGAATTGTATCATCCGTTAATTTCGGTTAAAATGAATTCCGACCATTCGGTCGTGTCGTAACCACGTTGGAAATAAAAAAAGAGGTAAAATAATAATATAATAATAAAAAATATCTTTTAGTCAAATGAAGCGAAAAAATCAATCGGACGTTTTCTCTTTGGGATTTCTCATTCTTAATTGGATTGACTAATAACTAAAGTGAAACTAAGGCTAAAATCAACTCGCCTAGTCAAGCTCGTCCACAAAAAATAGGGTTTGAAAGTTTATCATTTCAATTTCTTACCAAGTAAAAAGGATCATTTTTAAGGTCCAACGCCTTAAAAATGATCACAAATTCAAGTAAAAAGAATCGCTTGATTCACTCTTAAGAAAGAACTACGTAGGTCTGATTTCCTCTCCAAAGGAGGGTACGTAGGAGCAAAAGCCCCGCTTTTGTCGACCTCAAAAAATAAAAAGAAATAAAAGTTAAGGTAATACAATTTCTACAATTCTAAAAAATAGGCTGTTGTCCTTTGAGACAAACGTGAGAGGTGCTAATACCTTCCTCAAACGTAAATACAACTCCCGAACTTAGAATTTTTATTTTGACCAGTTTCCTTCGATTTTCCCGACGTTTTCCACAAATAAACGTTGGTGGCGACTCCACGCATCTTTTCCTCCTTTGGAAAGTGCACCCGTGAGCCTCGCCTCGCTCGCCCGCAAAAGGGCATGTTGCGACAATTTGAAATAATTATTTTGAGTATAGAATATGCTTTCCTGTATGCTTCATGGTTTGTGCCTCTAAAAAAAAATTGTTGAGTCTGTGAATGCTTTTATGTTGGTACCTCTATAAATATTTGTAAGTCTTCTAAATGTTTTTAAAGTTTGTCTTAATGAGTAATTTCTGTTTTGTTGCATCATTTTTATTTATTAATTTATGAGGGATCGTTTTTATTTAGTTGAAATAATTATTTTGAGTTCGGAATAAATTTGAAGTTTCGACAGACATCATTTTTATTTATTAATTTCTATGACATTGTTTTAATTTATTTTAAGTAATTATTTTTAGTCTGAAATAAAATTTGAGTTTCGAGTATTTTTTGTAATTAAATATTTTTTTTTGGAGTTATTAATGTTAGCATTAATTATTTATAATAGGAAGTTAGTAATGAATTGTTTTGCCTTTAAAATGTATACTTTGGAAGGTTTCGTTCGGCCTTTAAATTTTTTACTTTGAAAGCGTTAAAGTTTTTTAAGTTTGTACATCATATGAT
Source organism: Glycine max (assembly GCF_000004515.6). Taxonomy (NCBI): domain Eukaryota; kingdom Viridiplantae; phylum Streptophyta; class Magnoliopsida; order Fabales; family Fabaceae; genus Glycine; species Glycine max. The sequence goes on from NC_038243.2 coordinate 20,301,893, forward strand.
TAATTTTTTGTTAGAATAAATTTTTAATATGAAGTGTGGTATTTTTAATGTTTAATTTTTCCGTTTGAGTGTAGTATTTTTTGAATTAGAATTATTTATTTTGAAGTTATTATTTTTAAGATTAATTATCTATAATAGCAACTTCGTTAATGGTTTGACGTGCCTTTAAAATTTTTACTTTGTGAGCGTACAAGTTTTTTAAGTTTGTGGCATGATATTTATTTGAAGTAATTAATTTTTTGTTACAATGTTGTTTTTTATTTGAAGTTTAAGTAAAGAGGTTTTTTGTGATTATATTTTTTATTTTGAATTTATTATTATTATGAATAATTATTTAAAATATTATTTTTGTAGGTATATCATGAATTCGGTTATAACAGTGTTGTATTTCAATGGAAGGGTATATGAAGAGAATGATGGTGTAATATTTGAAGGCAGTAAAAAAGCGATTCAGATTAAACGTGAAATTAGTTTCAATGCTTTGAAAAAAAATTGGAGATAAGGTAAAGTTAGAAACTAATAAAATTATTTCTGCTATTAGTTGTAGATTTTTAGTTTCTGGAAAATATGTTGCTTTGCAAATTTGTGATGACAAAGATGTTGAAACCATGCTCGAAAGTTTTCAACAACAAGATCAAATGTCAGTTCTAGAATTGTACATAGAAAAAGATGTGGTTGATGGTTCTATGTTTCATTCTGCAAATTCTCTTACATCATGTGGAAATAATTTATCTAATAATAAGGCGCAACCGCCAAGAAATGTGAGCAATTTACATGGTGATGAAGATGATGATTATCTTGTGTCTAACTCATACGTTGAAGAGTCTTTAGACAAAGATGATAGTGTTTACGGTATATCTGATACAGACGATGAAGTCACCGACATGATTCAACCAGTAAGAATTGTTCACCCAGCAGAAGGTATAATTTATTAAATAAAAAAATAACTGAATACATTTATCATTTTATGACAATTATATTTAATGGTAAATAAGTATGATTGTGAGATTGACCTGAATTTTTTTTAACTATTAGGTGTAGAAGGAATTCAAAATCCATTTTGGAATGATGTTTTGCGTTATAACAATATCAACTGGAGTCATCCTGATGAGGAGGACATTTGCGGTTTGGAGATACCATCGAGTTTTAATGTTGGGCATGGATTTTGATAGTAAAGATGTGGTAAAAAATGCAGTCAAACAATATGTTATGAAGGTGCATCAAAGTTTCAAAGTTGTTGAAAGTAAATCGAACACGTATGTCGTTTGTTGCTTGAATAAAAGCACAGAGTATCCTTGCCCTTTCTATATGAGGGCAATTTTATCTAAAAAAATTGATTCATAGAAAGTCACACAATGGGGTGGACCACACACATGTCTCAATATGACCATGACACAAGATCACGAGAAGCTTGATTCAGATTTAATTGCCACGTGTGTAGTAGGTATGTATTTTATGTTCATATTATGCTACTTTTGCGTTAATTGTCATTTAAATTTTGTTATTTTATTGACATGTATGATTAGAGAAGATCCATCAATAAAAGTTTCTTTGATTCAAGAGAGGATTAACAGTGAATTTGCCTACAAGGTGTCGTACAAAAAAGCTTGGTTGGCGAAACAAAAAGCCATTGCTATTGAATATGGCGATTGAGAAGAGTCATATGCGAAACTTTCGTCTTGGCTAGCACACATGCAAAATCATTCTCCTGAATTATATTTTCAAATACTACATGACGATTTTATCGTTGGGAATACGGTTAGTCGCGAACACCGTTAGTTTCATAGAGTGTTTTGGACTTTTGGTCAATGTAAAGAGGCTTTCAAGTATTGTAAGCCAATCATACAAGTTGACGACACACATTTGTACGGCAAATACCATGGGATCCTCTTAATGGCCACATCACAAGATGGAAATGGTGGTGTCCTTCCTCTAGCATTCGTCGTGGTCGAAGGTGAGACATTAATAGTGTGGTCATGGTTTTTGGCACACTTGCGTGAACACGTCACAGATAAAAATGGTATTTGTCTCATATCTGATCGTCACACGAGTTTAAAGTCTGTTATGGCTAACGAAGCACTTGGTTGGCAACCTCCCCACGGTTATCATGTTTACTGCGTCCGACACATAACAAACAATTTCAATCGCAAATTCAATAATGCCAAACAAAAAGAAATGTTGAAGAAATTGGGTAAGATTTCATTTATCATGGTCATGTTAATTTAAGTCTCATATATACTTAAAATTGTTGTTGCTAACTAATTTCATGTAGGCTACACTCCTTGCAAGCATATTTTTGATCAAAATTTAGAAAAATTCTGTCAACGGAGTCCAGTCATAGCAACATGGATTGATCGCATTTCAAAGGAAAAATGGACCATGGCTTATGATAGAGAAGGACGTCGATATGGCCACATGACAACCAACCTCTCAGAATGTATAAATAAGGTTTTGAAGGATTGTCGCAACATACCGATAACATCGTTGGTCAAATCAACATATAGTAGGTGTCAAAAGTACTTTGTTGATCATGGCTGCCAAGCCCAAAGACAGTTAAATAAAGGACAAGTATATTGTTCTAAGCTTGTTAAAGAACTTAGAAAAAATCAAGAACAAGCTTGTTCACACATCGTTCGCGTGTATGATATCCACTCGACAAGGTTTAAAGTAGAGGAGACCTTCAATCCTATAACGCAACGTGGCGAACAAAAGTGGGCAGTTAACTTGAATGACCATTATTGTCAATGCGGAAAGTATTCTGCGCTTCACTATCCATGTTCACACATTATTGCAGCTTATGGTTACGTGAGCATGAACTACTACCATTATATAGATGTTATTCACACAAATGAACACATCTTAAAAGCTTACTCCGCACAATGGTGGCCTCTTGGGAATGAAGCGACAATTCCTTCTTCTGATGACGCATGGACACTTATCCATGACCCAACTACAATTCGTGCGAAAGGTCGACCAAAATCAACAAGGATAAGGAATGAGATGGATTGGCTCGAACCATCTGAGCACCGACAAAAATGTAATAGATGTGGAACAGAAACGCACAACGGGCGTCGATGTCCAATGCAATCCGACTGTGGGAATTGTTCATTTAATTGATTTATGTATGTCAGACGAGTGACATGTGTTGATTTAACTTCTCTTGAATGTATTTAGTTTGTGGTCTTAAATGAAATCGTTAGTTAGTAAAATTGCTTATTTTGGTTTGTGTAGTTTAGCTTTTTTTTAACATTAATTCTTTTGGAATGTAGCAATCCCTTAATGGCTTGCGACATATAGGGATGAGATACCAATTAGCTGTTCTCTATAAACTCTAAACACTAAATCCTGAGGCCTACACCCTAACCCCTAAGCCCTAATCCCTAAGCCCTTCACCCTAACCCCTAAGCCCTAAGCCCAGCCCTAAACCCTAGACCATAAACCCTAAACCCTAAAGCCCCAACCCTAAATCATAAATCATAAAGTCCTAACCCTAACCAATAAACCATAAACCCTAACCACTACACCCTAAACCTTAAACCCTAAACCCCCTAAACCCTAAGCACTAGACCCACCACTAAACCCTAATTTCTAAACCTAAACACTAAACCCACAACCCTAAACACTAAACCCTAACCCCTAACAACTAAACCCTAACCACTAAACCCTAATCATAAATCGTAAACCCTAAACCTTAATCCATAACCATAAGCACCAAACCCTAAGCCCCAAACCCTTAGCCCTAAACCTTAAACCCTAATCCCTAACCCTTGAAGTCAAGCAGGCAGCTGTGGAGATAGAGTGACATAGGTATCATGTTTTGTTTGATTTTTTACGTCTGCATAAGATGGACCTTAAAATAAGCTTCTGATGAAGAACCTTATAATTTGAGAAAACAAAACCTTATAATTTGAGAAAACAGGAAGGTGGAAAAAGTCCAGACTCATATGCATCTAATGAAATAAAATTACATAGATTAAGTATCAAATTCAAATGAGAAACATACAACAACAAATTTTCACAGAGACATGAAAATTATTCATTATGATGTCCGTGATGACGTGAGGATGTGCCACATGGTCGATCCCATCTTCGCGCTTGACGATTTGGATTTCTTCTGCCCCGATGTCTCCCCGCTTCTACTTGGTCAGCCTCAGTAGAAAATTGGTGACGCAAATCAACACCTAATAAGTCACCCATATCAGGTATTGCTCCGGGTACATTCCACTGCGTGCCTAATGGGGCGTTAGGTGTTGCAATTGGGGCATCGTGTTGTTGTGAAGGGGTCATAGTCGGCTATGAAAAATGAGGATGTGTTTCCACAACACCACCAAACGAATGTTCGCTTGCAGAAGTATCAGTGTGATGACCTTCGAAAGGATACTGAGAAAATGTTGGTGGCATGTAATACATTCCATGGCCACGGTCCACCATTTGTTGGGAATATTCTTCCGCTTCAACAACCTCCCTTCGTCTGCCTATGCCTTGAGTTTCAACACTTGACTGAAGAATGTGAAACTCTTGTGCTGGAAATTGACGCTCTGATGCTGGACCATGTGACACAGGCTCAGTAACTCTCTCTTGCTCTTCGGATAAAATCGTTATCTTCTCCACATAAGGCACGAGATCATCAACTGTCCATGTGTTCCTCCGTTGTGGTGACACCATATACTGTAATGTCTCCGCAACTTCAGCCTACAATTATTAGGGTGAGTAAATTAATGTTGATGCTTTAAAAAATAATTTGAAATTAAATATTCAAAAACAAATAAATACCAATGTAGCTATGTTTGCATTGTTCGAGTCAACAAACATTTTCATTTTTCGCCTATACCAGACCATGTAGTTGGAGTTAAAACTCAATAGACCGACCCTAAACTCAACTTGATTGTTCCATTGACTGATCATTGGGGCGAACAGTTGTCTCCAATTTTCATCTTGTTTGCCTTTCAACGTTATGCCATGGATATTCTGGGGTTGCGAAGGACACCCAAAAATAGGTTGTTGCATTCCAAATTATCCTAAAACTCTATCGGGTTGGTGTCACTCAACAACTTGAAAACAAATGAGTGGCACCGCTGCGCCCCACGCTACACTTCCAACCAAACAAATTGGAGGCACTACTGACATAACAGTTGCTGTGTAAGGCTCCCACAGAAACTGCACAAAAAAACACAGTTGTTAATTTTCACTGAAACATGACATATTATTTATTATTTAATCAATATATTACCATCTTTTTACCTCATGTCGTTTCATGATATCCAATTTGCGACGAAAAACTATCAGATCATCATTTCCAATATGCTGATTTCCACGTCGCAAACACCTACAAAAAATTATGAAATTATCATTGTCGATACGTTACATTATTAATTATTTTTAAATGAAATCTAATTATTTAAACGACTAACCTGTGTCCAAGTGGTTTATTTTCTATTACGGGATGAGTCCTCCTCTTCGGAGCCAAAGTTTTGCATCGTTTCCATGCCCATATTTGGATTAAGATGCACATACCTTTGATTGATTTAACTTTGTAATCGGTGGCGCTGCACATCTCTCTATATAAATAAGCAAGCATGACAGGTCCCCATGCATACGTGCTGCAGATCCGAAAGTCACGTAAAAATTGTAGGTACCTGAGGGAAACTTTGCTACTGCCTTTGTCAACAAATAGGACACCTCCTATGAATCTAAGGATCCATGCATGGGTAAACCTTTCTAGTTGTTGTGCGCTACCGTCATGGTTATTTAATTGTGGAAAATGGTGAGCCAACCAACTTAATTTAACCACACTACCTTGAAGTTCACCTTCTTGTGGTTTGACTCCTAATAATTCTTCACATAAATCAGTCCAATCAAGATTTGTTGGACCAATTAATGGACCTAATAAGACATCTTGAAGAGTAATAGTACACTCTTCGCATCTCATGTGAAACGTATGTGTTTCGGACCTCCATCTTTCAATTAGGGCACTAATTAATACCACATTTATTTTTAGGTATCCCATCTTCATTATCCAATAAAAATCGGATTGTCGAAGTAAAGGAATAATTTCTTCTGATATTTCTTCTTGACCTTGATACGTGGAGACAGCTCGTCTGATGTATAATTCTGTCTTCTTCCCCATTCCAAATATGTTCTAAAACATATTTTGCTTGCATCCATTAAATGTCACCATCAATTGGACCAGACTTAATTTGTATATTTGGTGAACATGACGACGAAGACGCCATTGATACTGCAAAATAAAATATAATACATTAAATTGACAAAAAAAAATTATACATTATTATTTGTACATTAAAACAATTAAGTACACTTACAAAAAATTCATTAGATATATATATCAAATAATAAAAATTTGAATAACTAACTTAATATATATATTTGAATTTTTATATTTGAATAACAAAATATATTCTAAAAATACTAAAATTTAAATATACACTCCAAATAAATTAAAATATATGCAAACACAATTTCAAATATATAACAAAATATATATATTTGAATAACAAAATATTTTATATAAATACTAAAATTTAGATATACACTCCAAATAAATTAAAATATATGCAAACACAATTTCAAATAAAAAACAAAAAATATATATTTGAATAACAAAATATTTTATATAAATACTAAAATTTAAATATACACTCCAAATAAATTAAAATATATACAAACACAAATTCAAATAAATAAAAAAATATATATTTGAATAACAAAATATTTTATATAAATACTAAAATTTAAATATACACTCCAAATAAATTAAAATATATGGAAACAAAAATTAAAATAAATAAATAAAAATATATATTTGAATAAAAAAATATATTATACAAATAACAACATTTAAATATTTTTTTCCAAATAATTTAAAATACATACATAAATTTAAATTAATAACAGAAAATATTTTTCAATTAACAATAATTAAATTAATAAAAATATATTCTACAAAAAAATTTAAATACAAAAAAAAAATTATTTGCAAACAAAATAATAACTAACGTATCATATATTTAAATAATAACTTAAAATAACTAAACCAAGTAATATAAAATACCAACTAAAACTATAACATAATATATGTATAACACAAATAACCGCTAAAAACCTAAATCAAATACTAATAATATACCAACTAAAACTAACGTAGTATATATATAACACAAATATTAACATATAAATCTAAAAAACCTAAACAAGATAATATTAACAATTCAACTTAAACTAAGTAGCATATATACTTAAAAAACATAATCTAAATAATCCTAACATACTAATTATAAGGTAACATATATATAATCCAAATAATATTAATATTTGAAGTATGAAAGTTAAAAAATAAATTACTAGGAAAGGAGTAAAGCAAGAAGAAAGAAGTTAAAAAACCACCAAAAGGGAAGGACTAAGCAAGGAAGGCGACAGACGAAGCAAGGAAGGCAGAAGGGGAGCAAAGGTTTCCTCTGATCATGCATGTCCAAGGTTCTTTATATAGTTGCAAACCAACTCCAAACCAACTCGCTAGGAGGAGTGGTGATATGCCCTTTGAAAAGCAAATCACCAGCATGACTGGCGACACCATTAGCTGCCCCTGCTCCTTTGCAAGCCTTCTTGCTGCTGCTACAGGCCTAGGGTGACGCTGTATGGGACTCGCCAGTTTGACTGGCTAAACCACCTTCAAATCGCTAGTGGTATTGGCGATAACCACTGGCTAAGTCGCCAGTGGCAGTGGCGACATGCCACGTGCCCGTCCCACCTTTAACTCGCCAACCGCATGGCGAGTTTACTTGCATGCAACGTACCCTACGTGCAAAAACAAACCCATGGTGGAAAATCTTTAAAAACAGCCCCATTGTGCAAAAAAAGTTTGTAAAAAGACCCCAATTAGGACAATTTGCCCAATGATTTCATGGTCTACTTGTGCTATTGAGTGTCGCTACTCACTATACTGCATAATGAAATACCAATAAAAAAAATGACTTTTGTTAAATACTTCATGGTGGACTACATTTTTAATGTAATTTTTATATTTCTCATTTTACGCACGAATAAAAATAACAACCAATTAAAAGATGTAACTCTTCACAACTAAAAATATATAGTTGTATAATAATGAGAGAAAATATGTTTTTATATTTTAGAATATATATATATATATATATGAGCCTTATTTTGTTCTTTCGCGCGCAAGACCCATAAAATACCAGAACCAGCCCTCATTACAAATACATATTTATAGGACTTCACTTTACAAAATGATAACACCTATAACAAGTTGTATTGTACACTCTTAGCTATGCCAATCAACTGAACTGATGTTAGCTTGATAGAATTCTCTCCCTGACTCTCCTTTGTGCTTCAGTGGAGGAAAAAACAATAGATAGTTATATACATAAATATGCGTATATAAACAACATAACGAAACAGCCAAACAAGTAGGCAAGCCAAGTTAACCAGCCATAAATTATATCTTGAAGCAGCCTGTAGTGAGTAGTAACGGCAAATTAAAAAAGATTTCAAAGTTGGTTTAAATTTGGAACTGTATATATATCTACACATAATGAGAGAACCCTAGCTAGCTTTATACTACAATGTATCATTGGATGCACATATTACTGACTTTTCTTCTTAATTGAATCCATCATTCAGCAATGTCATTATTTCATTATGAATAACAATAATTTCGAGTCAAAATTCAGCTTATGGAACTATGCAGCGGGTTATCATTTGTATATGGAAGCATCTTGATGCACCGATCGCGTGTCTATCCTGCAACTGTTAGATATTAATTAGAAAAATAATAATAACAAGTTTTATGAGCCTTAAATTGTGGAAGATGAAAGTTATAAGGTTGTGAGTTACAAAGTCTTGAATAAGCAATTATGTGAGCATTTAGTATTATTGAATAAGTAAATTATGTGAGTGGTCACTCTATTTTAGTATAAATAGGGGATCATACTCTTGTATTTGGTGTGGCAAATGAAATAAAATCTTCTTCTTCTTCCAACAAAGTGGCATCAGAGCTTGAGTTCTAGAGTGTTGAGAGAGAAACACTTTGTGAGTTGAGAGAGAAATACTTTGTGAGTTGAGAGATGGCAAGCAATGGCTTGAGTATGTTTCAATTCCCTCGTCTTACCAAAGAGAATTATGATAATTGGTGTCGTCGCATGAAAGCCTTGTTAGGTTCTCAAGATGCATGGGAGATTGTAGAGAAAGGTTATGCCCAACCTCAAAATGAGGCTATTTTGTCACCAAATGAGAAGGAGACTTTGTTGAAGTCGAAGAAGAAGGATCAACAAGCACTTACTTTCATCCATCAAGGTTTGGATGAAGCTATGTTCGAGTTGGTGTCAAATGCAACCACATCCAAAGAAGCATGGGAGATTTTGAAAACCTCCCTTGAAGGTGTTGATAAGGTAAAAAAGGTGCGCCTACAAACTCTACGTAGAGAGTTTGAATCATTTCATATGAAGGAATCTGAATCTATCTCAGATTTTGGCAACAAGGTGTTGGCTATTGTGAACCAAATGAAGCGTTATGGAGAAAATATGGAAGATGTTCGTGTGGTGGAAAAGATCCTTCGCTCCTTAATCGCTAAATTTGATTATGTGGTTTGTGCTATTGAAGAGTCTAAGGATTTAGACTCAATGACCGTAGACCAATTGATGGGTTCTCTTCAAGCCTATGAAGAAAGGTTCAATAGAAGACATGATGAGCCATTGGAGCAAGTCCTCAAAGCCAAAGCTTCTTTGAAAGAAAATGGAGGAGAAAGTAGTCAAAAAGCACGTGGACGTGGAAGAGGACGTGGTCGTGGACGTGGTCATGGCCAAGGAAGAGGAGGAAGAGGAGATCGTGATAATTTTGACAATAATGAATGGAGGAGCCATCAATCCACTAGAAGTCATGGAAGAGGAAGAGGAAGAGGTAGAAACAATTATGAAAAAGCATATGAAAGGAGGTATGATAAATCTAATGTTGAATGTTTTAATTGTCATAAATATGGCCATTACTCTTGGGAGTGTAGAAAAAATGTTGAAGAGAAGGTCAATCTTGTTGATGATAAAGAAGAAGTTGAAGAGTCAACACTACTACTATCACTTAATAATGGTGAGAAGGAAGACAAATGCTTATGGTATCTTGACAATGGAGCAAGCAATCACATGTGTGGATGCAAAGAGAAATTTGTGGAACTTGATGAGAAGGTGAAAGGAAATGTTTCTTTTGGAGATTCTTCCAAGGTGCAAATCCAAGGAAAAGGTACCATTTTAATTTCTTTAAAAGATGGTGCTCACAAATTAATCACGGATGTTTACTATGTTCCTAAACTAAAAAGCAATATTTTGAGTTTGGGACAACTTGTTGAAAAGGGGTATGAAATTCATATGAAAGATTGTTGTTTATGGCTTCGAGATAAAAATTCTAATTTGATTGCCAAGGTGTTTATGTCAAGAAATAGAATGTTCACTTTGAACATTAAAACCAATGAAGCAAAATGTTTGAAGGCTAGCATAAAAGATGAATCATGGTGTTGGCATATGAGATTTGGGCACTTGAATTTTGGAGCACTAAAATCCTTAGGAGAGGAGAAGATGGTGAAAGGGATGCCTCAAATCAACCATCCTAATCAATTGTGTGAAGCATGTCTCCTTGGAAAGCATGCAAGAAGGAGTTTTCCAAAAGAAGCTAATTCAAGAGCAAAGGAGCCTCTCCAACTTGTTTACACCGATGTGTGTGGCCCAATCAATCCTCCTTCATGTGGTAACAATAAATATTTCTTGCTTTTTATTGATGATTATAGTAGAAAAACTTGGGTTTATTTTCTAAAGCAAAAATCTGAGGCATTTGTAGCTTTTAAAAATTTTAAAGCTCTTGTGGAAAAGGAGAGTGGTTATGTAATCAAAGCTCTAAGATCCGATAGAGGTGGCGAATTCACATCAAAAGAATTTAATGAATTTTGTGAAAAATATGGGATTCGTCGCCCTCTAACGGTTCCTAGATCTCCACAACAAAATGGGGTAGCGGAGAGAAAAAATAGAACTATTCTTAATATGACTAGATGTATGTTGAAGGCTAAAAATATGCCAAAAGAATTTTGGGCCGAAGCTGTTGCATGTGCCGTTTATTTGTTCAATCGCTCCCCAACAAAGAATGTCAAAGATCAAACACCACAAGAAGCATGGAGTGGAGTGAAGCCAAGAGTTGATCACTTGAGAGTATTTGGGAGCATTGCATATGCTCATGTACCCGACCAAGGAAGATTCAAGCTTGATGATCGGAGTGAGAAACATGTGTTCATTGGCTATGATGCAAGCTCAAAAGGCTACAAATTGTACAATCCAAACAATGGAAAGACAATTGTGAGCCGAGATGTCGAGTTCTATGAAGAAGGCACATGGAATTGGGAGGAGAAAGAAGACACTTATGATTTTTTCCCGTACTTTGAAGAAATAGATGAAGAAGCCTTGACTCCAAATGATTCAACTCCAGCACTTTCACCAACTCCTTCAACCAATGAAGCCTCATCATCTTCCGAAGGGAGTTCAAGTGAAAGGCCAAGAAGAATGAGAAATATTCAAGAATTATATGATGAAACTGAAGTTATAAATGATTTGTTTTGTCTTTTTGTTGACAGTGAACCCTTAAACTTTGATGAAGCAATGAAAGACAAAAGGTGGAGACAAGCCATGGAAGAAGAAATCAAAGCCATTGAGAAGAACAACACTTGGGAGTTATCAAGCCTTCCCAAAGGTCATGAAGCAATTGGAGTCAAATGGGTGTTCAAAATCAAGAAGAATGCAAAAGGAGAGGTTGAGAGACACAAAGCAAGACTTGTAGCTAAAGGTTATAAGCAACAATATGGAGTTGATTATGATGAAGTGTTTGCATCGGTTGCCCGCATGGAAACCATTCGTCTTCTTATTTCCTTGGCAGCTCAAATGAAGTGGAGAATTTTTCAGCTTGATGTAAAATCGACATTTCTAAATGGCTATCTTGAAGAAAATGTCTATGTTGAACAACCAATGGGTTTTGTCATCGAAGGTCAAGAAGGAAAAGTCTTGAAATTGAACAAGGCGTTGTATGGTCTAAAGCAAGCACCGAGGGCATGGAATACTCGCATTGACAAGTACTTCCAAGACAATGGGTTTGTTCGTTGTCAAAATGAGTATGCTCTTTATGTTAAAACTTTTAATAATGGTGATGTCTTATTTATTTGTCTTTATGTGGATGACCTTATCTTTACCGGCAATAACCCAAATTTGTTTGAAGACTTCAAGGAGTCCATGTCTCGTGAATTTGATATGACAGATATGGGACTCATGTCATATTACTTGGGAATGGAAGTGAAGCAAACGGAGAATGGTATCTTTGTCTCACAAGAAAGGTACACAAAAGAAGTGTTGAAGAAATTTAATATGCTTGATTGCAATCCCGTGAACACACCTATGGAAGGTGGCTTGAAGTTATCAAAGTTTGATGAAGGAGAGAAGGTAGACTCCACGATCTTCAAGAGTCTTGTGGGGAGTTTAAGGTATCTAACCAATACAAGGCCCGATATTCTATATGCGGTGGGAGTTGTGTGTCGCTTTATGGAGGCTCCTACCTCTCCTCATCTAAAAGCCGCAAAAAGAATTCTTCGTTACTTGAAAGGTACAATTGATTTTGGATTGTTTTATTCTCCCTCCAATAACTATAAGCTTGTGGGATTTTGTGATAGTGATTTTGCCGGAGATGTTGATGATAGAAAAAGTACTACCGGATTTGTATTTTTTATGGGTGATTGTGTTTTTACATGGAGTTCTAAGAAGCAAGGCATTGTGACACTTTCTACTTGTGAAGCCGAGTATGTAGCTGCAACTTCTTGCACATGTCATGCCATTTGGCTAAGAAGATTGTTGGAGGAACTTCAGTTGTTGCAAAAGGAAAGCACAAAGATCTATGTTGATAATAGATCTGCACAAGAGCTTGCCAAGAATCCGGTGTTCCATGAACGAAGTAAGCATATAGATACAAGGTATCATTTCATTAGAGAGTGCATTGCCAAGAAAGAAGTAGAATTGACTCATGTGAAAACTCAAGATCAAGTTGCGGATATTTTCACCAAGCCTCTCAAATTTGAAGATTTTCGAAGATTGCGAGCAAGACTTGGTGTGCAAAAGAATTTTCCAATTAAGGGAGGATGTTAGATATTAATTAGAAAAATAATAATAACAAGTTTTATGAGCCTTAAATTGTGGAAGATGAAAGTTATAAGGTTGTGAGTTACAAAGTCTTGAATAAGCAATTATGTGAGCATTTAGTATTATTGAATAAGTAAATTATGTGAGTGGTCACTCTATTTTAGTATAAATAGGGGATCATACTCTTGTATTTGGTGTGGCAAATGAAATAAAATCTTCTTCTTCTTCCAACAGCAACATCCTCTGTCTGGAAGAGATCCTTGTTAATGTCTTCCAAACATTTGGAGGTAAGACATATGCTGATAAAGACAAATTTTAAAAAAATTTCCTTGTTTACGTATGTTTTGTGTTACAATTGGATGATCATCCACTTCCCCTTGAATTTGAAAGCAGTACAATGTTAAACAATTATGATGTGCAAGATTGTGAATGATCACAGAGACAATTAAGACAAATATGGTGACAATGATGAAAACTTTACTGGGGATGATAATTCTTCAAACATGAATTCGGTGAACAGGCTAGATAATTGGCCTCTGCCAATGATTGCAGATTTGCAGGTGAATCAGATGATGGATGGGATTGGGTTGACATTTCAAACAGAAGAACTTTGAAGGATAAAGTTGAAGTTAAGCACACAAAAAATAATTTGAATATTTCAAACAAGGGACTAATTCTCAAATTTTTCCACTATCATTTTGTAATGGCAACAATTCAAGGGGAATTAGAGAAACAGAAGTAGCAACGCACGGAACGGTGCAGTTTTTCTTTTTTTAATATGAATATTATGAACCAGAACCCGTAAACTAGCTGCGAAGACTAATATAATAAGAGACTAATGAGATATGAAGAGGATACACCAGAGAAGAGAGGAGAAAAGAATACTCAGGAATAAGAAGAGTCATTCACAGACACCAACACAACCTTCTCTCAACCCTCACAAAAATATTATTTTTCCTTTGGCAGGGCACATTACTTTACAGTTGGTTCCTCATTTAAGCACACAATGCGCCATGGCAATTTGTTGCAACTAAATTTCCCTTGTTACCATGGAGGTTCTTAACATAATTTACACTGATGACTATGGATGTGTCATAAAATCTTCAGTTGAAAATCAAGAAAGATGAACCAAGCATTATTTTAGTTGTAAATGGATAGTAACAAATTCAAAGGATATTATAGTCTTTGCTTTTAAGGTAGTTTTCTTACCAGGATAGGACGGGAAGTAATAGGTATCAAGAATAGGTCAGCTTTTCTTCTAACAGTCACTCCAAATTGCTGGGTCATGTCCAGGTCCTCATTTTTCATTCCATTTGGAAGCTTCCAATCAAAGTGAAACAACAAAAATGCAAGAGCCAGCTCAACATTTTTCAAACCAAATGTAATGCCCGGGCATAGTCTTCTTCCAGCACCAAATGGAATATACTCAAAATTAGTCCCTTTGTACTCAATAGAGCTATCAATGAATCTCTCTGGATAAAATCTCTCTGGTTGGGTCCAATAGTTTGGATCTCTTCCAATTGCCCAAGCATTCACTATGACCATACTTTTGACTGGTATATGATACCCACCAATCCCACATGATTCTCCACATACTCTTGGAACTAGAAGAGGAACAGGAGGGTGTAGCCTTAGGGTTTCTTTGACAACTAATTTCAAATACTGGAGTTCATCAATGAAAATTTCATCAACCATTCCTTTCATATTGTATACTGCTCTCACTTCAGCTTGTGCTTTCTTCAATACTCTCGGATCCCTAATCATCTCTGCCATTGCCCAATTTATGGCAGTTGCTGCTGTCTCACCTCCAGCACCAAATATGTCCTGAATAGTAATTATTGACAAGGTTAAGCTAATGCAAAGATATCCAAAGAAATAGTTAAGGATCTTCTGACCCTTTCAAAGTGAGGGTTCACTTTTGAGGATCTTCTGACTCTTGGCTGAAAAATCAAAATTTGAGATTACAAGCACATGTATAACTAACTATTAAGTTGTTAAAATCTCAACCATTGATTTTTCAATAAATGATTACAATTTTACACTTTATCCTCTAAATTTTATCTCTCACGAGCAAATCCAAAAGTGATTAGCAGATGATGTCCAAATAATACATGTCAAATACTGTAAAACTTCAAAGAGCACATATTATGTGAGATATTCTAGGGTAAGTATTAAGAATCTAAGACCTTTTACCCTTACCAAGATGATAGCCTTGATATTGTTAATAGTTAAGCAAATATCCTGCTTGCTATCATGACCATCCGGGAATTTTAGAAGAACATCCACCAAATCTTCCTCTGCTTCACCTTGGTCCTCTTTGGCTTTTGCCTTTGCGTCTTTATGTTCATTGATGATGTCTAATAGTATCCGATCAATTTGTCGATGCAGCCTCTCGATCTTAGGCCTCAAACCAGTAACAGGTTGAAGCCATTTAGCAGAAGGAAACAGATCTGCTACGTTAAAACCTCCTGCAACTGTTACTCCTTCTTTCACCGCTGATATGAATTCTTCTTGGTCTTTGCATTTCATGCCAAACGCAGCTCTTGAAATGATATTATAAATTGATACAAGTACTTCCTCAGTGAGGTTGATTGGAGACCCTTTATGAGAATCAATCATTTTGATCAGATTGGTGAGCTCTTCTTCTCTTATTGGCTTGAATGAATTGACACGTTTTTGGGTGAGAAGCTCCACTGTGCATATTTTTCGCAGCTGTCTCCAATAATTTCCATAGGGTGCTCCAATAGTGTTTGTGGAGCCGTAGGAGAATATATCTGCAGCTAGAATGTGAGGCCTTGTTGCAAAGATGACATCATGGGTTTTCATTATCTCCTTAGCATACTCTGCTGAGGAAACAATGACTGTGAAGACCTCTCCAAGTTGAAGATGCATCAAGGGTCCATAGACTTGGCCAAGTCTTTTAGTTTTCGGTGTGGTGCAGATGTAACAAGATGGGGTACATTTCCTATAATGGGTAGCTTCCATGGTCCTGGAGGTATGTTTGGAGTTGACTCGGTTTTCTTGAGATTCCTCCCTATTTTCAGTGCCAAAATCATGAAGAGGAGAAATGGTAAGATAAGGGCTAATGAGTTAAGTATTTGAGAATCCATGGTGAAATATGATGTGAATACTGCTAGTAAGGTTGGTTCCAGAAGCAGATGAAGATGGTTGATGCTGAACAAGTAGAATTGGGATTTTGGTTGCTGTTTGTTGCTTGTTCTTTCTACATTCGGGATAAGATAACTTTTTTTAATTAAAGTAGAAAGAGTGCCCGTGGTGCACTGGACATCCTGAAAATTATTTGAGAAATCTTTTGTGAGAAAATAAGGTATGGAGTCTCAGTGCAAAATCTTTTACCTTATCTTTCAATTATATAATAAATTTATTAATTTTTATAATAATTATTTTAAAAATTATATTAATAATATAATAATATATGATTGATTATAATATAAAATAGTTTTATATTATTATTACTTAAAACAATATATCCCCGAAATTTTTTTCTCCCAAAAATGTTTGTCTAATGTTTTTTTAATCAAATGTTTAAAGATCACACTTTTGTATTTCAAATCCATTAAACAATTACGATTTCCAATTTATTTAAAAGAAATAATAAATATATTTTAATTATTATTTATGTACAATTAATAAATATAAAATAATAAATAATTGATTTCAATCAATGAATAATTATGTTCATAAATATTACGCTACATTTTTTTAAATATTATGGGATGTTTTGAATACATATTTTATCGAAATTGAAAGTTTATAATTAAGAGAAAAGGAAATTGTATTTCCATCATTAGCTTTCTATCAACAATCAATTTGAAAGATCCTGTAAAGTAATGCACATGGAAAAATTATTTTCCCTCAAAATTATTCGCCCAAATTTTAAATATTCTGCTCATTTTTATTTTAAGAATCATGATTTGTAATTAAATATCACCATCAGACATAAACTCTTTATAACTACTACAATAATATATGATCAAATCCAACTCAAGTATTTTATGTTAAGATAATAAATAAATCTACTACTTCTATGAATTTAATAAGGACAAATTAATTAATTGGGCAGGCGAAGAGAGAGATGAGAACGTAACGACGGTAGCGTAGTGCAAAGCAAAATGACATGTTCAAGACATAAATTTAAGGCTAAATTATGTCATTCCTTCTGGCACAATTAGAAATTTTGCTGGATCTCCTAAAATTGTAATATATTTTTTATGTTCCTAAAATAAAATATCTAATTTTTAGTTAATAATATAAAGTTTGAATATCTCAATTTATGTGTATAATTTTTTATATATTACATTTATGTGACATAGAAGATATTATATTTATCTTGATTATGCATAATAGTAGCTTTCAAATTCAAATTTAGTTTTAAACGTCACATTTTAATTTTAGAATAAAAAATATACTAAAATATTTTGCAGAAAGAAATTCAAACATTGCCGATCTTTGATCCTGATCTTCAGACGAAGAAAAACATATTTTAATCTAAATTAAATTTGAAAAATCAAAGTAGTTAGTAGCTAGCAACCTACAGATCGAACTCGAGGACCATCACCGATCCGTTAATTGTTCCCCACCCCGCTTACAATTAGGGTTTCCAAAACCCTACACTACACATTGAGCAAACGCAGATTCAAATCAATTAATCACTCACTGACTCACCAAATTCATCAAATCAACACTCCGATTCAGCTCTCAGCAGCACCACCACGTCATGGCGGAGCACCTTGCATCGATCTTCGGCACGGAGAAGGACCGCGTGAACTGCCCGTTCTACTTCAAGATCGGCGCGTGCCGCCACGGCGACCGCTGCTCGCGCCTCCACAACCGTCCCAGCATCTCCCCGACCCTCCTCCTCTCCAACATGTACCAGCGCCCCGACATGATCACTCCCGGCGTCGACCCGCAGGGCCAGCCCCTCGACCCCCGCAAGATCCAGCAGCACTTCGAGGACTTCTACGAGGACATCTTCACCGAACTCGCCAAATTCGGCGACATCGAGAGCCTCAACGTCTGCGACAACCTCGCCGACCACATGATCGGCAACGTCTATGTTCAGTTCCGCGAGGAGGACCAGGCTGCAAAAGCCCTCCACGCACTCCATGGGAGATTCTACAACGCGCGTCCCATTATTGCCGATTTCTCCCCCGTCACCGACTTCCGTGAGGCCACGTGTCGGCAGTTCGAGGAGAATAGTTGCAACCGCGGCGGGTATTGTAACTTCATGCATGTGAAGCTCATCGGGAGGGATCTACGGAGGCGCCTATTCGGCCGCCACCACCGCGGAGGCAGTGGGACGTATCACCGCGTGAGCCGGAGCCGGAGCAGGAGCCGGAGCAGGAGTGGCAGCCCGAGGCACCGCCGGGAGAGACACGAGAGGGATTCTCGTGGGAGGAGGAGCAGGGAGAGGGAGTATAGAGAGAGGGACGGTGGCGGACGGAGGAGGCATGGGAGTCCGGCCAGGGAAGGGAGCGAGGAGCGCCGTGCGAGGATCGAGCAGTGGAATCGGGAGAGGGAAGAGAAACAATGATTTCGCAATGATTCTGTGTTCATTTGCTTGCGAAGAATGAATAAACCATCAATTAAGTCCTCAAACTATTATTACCCTGTGTCTCTCCTTAGTAGTCCTTAAAGTAATGAATGAAATTAGTGTTTAAGGAATGTATGGAGGGCTGAATGTCCGTCACTGTACTCTAATTTAGAAGGTTATGTTAATATTTGGAAGATTACTTGGCATGCTTTATTGGACTTTTAGGACTACTTAAATAGTTTAGTTTTTTTTTATTAGTTTAGGGAAGAGGGTGTAATAGTGTAAGGATGGAATTGGTGGTTTACTTTGCATGGTGAATGGTGGCAGCGCTAATAATGAAACCCTCTCACTGCTGTGTTGTACTTACGGTAATCGATTTCTCTTTCTCTTGTGGTGTTTTGGTCGACAAAAAATGGAATGGAACTTTGTAGGAGCTTTTGTTATTGTGTTTTGTTTCCTGAGATTGCAGAATAATTTAGTTTGGGGCTGTTCTGTACTGTATTTTATTGTGCTGGTTCAGCTTTTGGATATGTGATGAATTGGGCTTTAACTATATTGAATATGCTAGCTTGTGCGTGTTTCTGCTGAATGGTATGGGCTTGTTTTAACTTCAACGATTGCTCCTTTGATGTTGGGGGGAGGGAGTGGAGTTAATACTAAGTATGGAGAGAGAGGTGGAGTAGGAGCCTTAAAGTTGAAATTCGTATTTATTGTGCCACAAATTTTCATTTTCAGTCACTTGTGAGCTAGTTAGTTCTTTTCTTCTGTGGCAATTTCATACTTGATATTGCAATCGGCATTTTTTTTTCTAGCTCATTAAAAAGGTTTTGGGTGTTTCTTTGCTAATTGAAGGTGTGCTTGTAAAGTCAACTCTTTGATTGGGTAATTAATTTTGATAAACTCGAACTGAATCAGAGCTTTTGTTAAAGGCTTCTATGGATTAATTTTTACTTGTCTGGTCTATTTCTGTTGAGTTATGGATCAAAGGGTTTCGGCCCTGATTTATAAATTTTGAGTGTTGAGTTGCTGCTGTACCTACATTGTCTTTTTTATGTTGTTCATTTCTTGTTGTCCTTGTCCATGCTCTCTTCTTCCTTTGTCTCTACCTTCCTCCTCCTCAGTTCTCCAGTTTATTCTTTCCTGTATCTGTAACAATACTTTTGATTTTCTGGTGTTTTTTTCCCCATTCTTTAATATGAGTACTGTTTTAATTTTGAATAGTATTTCAATAATCATATTTATTTAAATAATATATACTATATGTTTAAAATAGCTGCACATGGCTATAGCCCTGCAAGCCAGCAATGAATTGCTACTAAGTGTGCTTGTGGTATAGCTGTATGTTATATATTGTGTTAACAAATGCTCTAAGGATAGTTGTTAAGACATCAACATTTAAAAACATCAAATATGTAATATATTTGGAAATTATAAATGACTGGTGTTGATTTAATTTTTAAATTTTTTATTCTTTAAAAAGTGCCTTTGGTGCTTTTAGCCAAACCTATCTTTAATAGTTATTGTCTTGCATGTTCTTTTTCTGTTGTCTGTATTTTATTTCTTTCTTTTCAGCTGAAAATGATATCAAGATGTTTACATGCATGTTTTTCACCTGTAGGCTAGGTGCTATAGGGGGATTGGTAGTGCAGCTGATATTCTTGGAATGTAGGAATTGCAATTCAAAGATTAACGAAGTTGGGGTTTGAATTGCCTCTAGTAAGACTGCACGTTTATATTATTAGTTATTATCTTTATTTAAACGTTTGCATGTGAGATTGGAATCCTTTTTCTTCAGATGCCATTTTGGCTGGTCCACCTGTGAATTTTATAACGTGCTTTCTTTCTTGTCTTTACAGCACTATAGGTATATAAAAGCATGTTTCGGAGAAATGTTTTTGATGAATCCAAGTGCTTAATTCTGAACAAATATGAGACAACTAAGATGGGCAACTTCTGGTTTGTTATCGTGGGATTTTTCCCTCTTGGGCAATGGTGGTATTTGAGATCGCTAAACATAGGTTGATATCATTGCTTAGTCGGTGTTTGGTTTTATTTATTTAGGAGAAATGATCGCTAATGTCTTTTGGCTTCTTGGGAGGCTATTATTTCTCTAAATTTAAGTTTGAACCAAGCCATCAATTTATGCTTAATCCAATTGCTTTAGCCTTTGGGGTATGTTTAGGAGTTTGGATTTGGAAGGGAAGGGAAGGGAAGGGAGGGCAAAATTTTTATTTGTAATTTGATAATTTTTTTATAAATAAAATAAAATGATAGATTAGTATAAACTTAACCTAATAATCTTTTATATAAATTATATATAAAGTTATAAACTTAACCTATATATATATATGCCCTCTCCACTTTTCTCATTCAAAACTCTCAACTCCGAGAGGACTTTTTAGCTAGGCACCACTTGGCAGCGTGACTCACAGGTTTTTTATGGGATTGTCCAATAAAAGTTCCCATTTTAAGAAAAAGCAGTTCTTCACGTACTATCAGTTAGGAAGGAACAAGGATTATCATCATCTGATATAATATACAGTGCAGCAGTTTAGATTCCTGAAACCCAAGATAATACTGGTAAGATGTCCAGAACAGTATGTTCCCATTTTTGGTTGAGTTGAAAGGACATTGACTGAACTTTTAAGGAGGAGGGTCCATTGACTGAGCTTTTATTGTATGTTTGGTTGAGTGGAAAGGACATAGAGAAAAAGGAAAATATAGATAATGATATTTTTTTCTTTTCTGTTTGGTTACAACAAAAGTGGAAGGAAAAGGCAGAATCAAGTTGACTTCAGAAAACAAAAATTTCAAAATTTTTCTTTCTTTCACTTTTCCTTCTATTTTCACACTTTTCTCTCACTATTTTTTCTTCTTATAGTCTGTTTGACATAAAGTTTGAATTGAAGAGTGAATTTTTTTTCCCTCTCTTTCTGAATTGTCTTTAGAAACAGTATTTTTTTTTCTTGATTTTCTCTCAAAATAAATTGTCATTTATGTTTTCTTTTCTTTCTATTTGTTTTTCTTCCTTCCAAATATACCATTAGTATCAAATCTGTATAATATGATTATCATCCAACAAAATCCACTGCAGTTGATTGAGTTCTAGGCATATTGATCAGTAGAATTTAAGGTCTTACTGCAGTGGTTTTGTGAAGTTGCAAGAGGGGAAACTGAACTATTATGTTTCTAAGACAGTTTGAAGGAGAGCTATGGGAATAAACCAACAAAACAACTGGTTTTCTGGCCCTTTACTTCAGATTTTTCCAAAGGGTGCATTCAGAAGAAAAGGAATAATCTATAATTCAGAGAAAAACAACTGGTCTTGTTCCTATTTAAGCGTCTTATTTCATCCTTTTTGGTAGTGTGTTGTCTGTTGGTATAAATGTAAATTTTATAAGCATTCATGGATGTGGATGAAATTTAAAATCAAATTTGTGAACAATGAAATTATCGAGGAATATGATTAATAATTTGTTCTTAATGTCAGTGCAGTATATTTTCAATGAAATCAAACCTGACTGTTTATGTGTTAAATTAGCTGTCTGTGCTCTTATTTTTCTATATTTTCGAAGATGGGACTTTGTTGGGAGGAAAAAAGAAACAGCACACAGTATATTTGTATATGGGGCTAGGGGCTAGGGCCTAGGGAAATATTATTGCACAAATTCTAAGCTGCTTTGAAAAGACTAAAGTAGGGCATAATAATAGACTATAAGATGGATAGTGGTTGGAAGTTCAGAAAAGTCATTTATGTGTTTATATGAATGATGATTTACCTTGCATGTAATGTTCTTTCGAATCAAGAACTTGGCTCGGTTTAACTCATTTAAACCCCTAGTTGCTACCATGCATAGTCACTTGTTCGTATTTATTAGGGATGTTCACGAGTATGGGTTATTTGTGAATTTGAATTGATCTAAATTGATTTGAATAGTTTGGGTTGAATCATTTATTTACTTGGGTCAAAATTGAATCATACAGATCAAACTATTCATGCATGTGTTGGGTCATAGGTTTAGACTTATAGATTCAATCAAAATCAAATCGAATTGATTAAAATTGATCAAAATTTATAGAGTTGTTTAGTTTGACTTTAAATATGGTTAATATTGAGATTCCAAGTGTTGGAATTGTAAGTGTTGAGACTACTATTGTTGGAACTTCTTAAGGTGGTATTGTATATTGTTATTTGTTTTACCTTTTTTCTTACTTATTTTTTTTGTCATGGTTATAATATTAATAGGTCATATTTGGTTGCTGCAAAGCTTATTGCAAGAAATTAATTTGTAAAAAATAGTTGTGATTTAGACTATTATAGTAAATCTTGTGGAATAATATTTTTGTTTTAATTTGTATTGGTCTATTTTAGAGTATTATGTTGATGGTATTTAATGAATCAATTTTACTACTTTATAATATTGTGTTAATTGTATTGAATGAATTATGATATAAAATAGTAATTCTAAGAAGAAAAAAAAATCAAATTTGAATGGGTAATCCGTTGGTTCGAACTGAATCAAATCGTTTATCAATAGGTTGAGTTGGGTTTCAAAAAAAATTTATGAAAATTGAATCGAATCAAACCGATTAAATTTGATTGGGTTGAGTTCTAAATTTGACCAAAATCGACCCAAATCAACCCGTGAACACCCCTAGTATTTATATATTGATAAAATTTGAAATTATCATGTCATTTAATTTACATGCACATCTTCGTGACACTTACATGTTTGTCTTATTGTCATTTATCTTATACTTCATGTCTCATATGTTTTATCTTAGGGGGAGTTGCGTTAAAAAGCAATATAATAAGATAGGAGTGAGTAGGCATTTTGGTCCTTGTCTTTATACCCATTTTGTAAATTAGTCACTATCTTTTTGAAATGTAAAAAATAGTTCCTATCTTTACATCCGTTATGTAAATAAGTTCCTACTGTTAAAATTGAATTTCCATTGTTAGTCATATGTTTATGTGGCAAGTTTTTGTCCATGTAAGCAAACCCATGTGGCAAGTCTTTGGACTGAATTGAAAATTATGATAAGTTAAAATAAAAATGAAACTTCATACCATTATGCAGATAAGCCACACCTTCTGCAATCCCAATTGCAACTTTATACCTCACAGACCATGGAAGTGGTGAACTACCCTTCACACCCTTCTTCCTCCCTATAAAAAAAGCCAAACTATAATCAGTGAAAATCACTAAACTCAATTCTAATCACTACCCAGCTGGTAGGAATCAAGAAAAATAAAAAAAGAGAAAATGAGTACCATGTAAGTGATGCTCTAAGCTTCCTCCTGACACATACTTGTACACCAAAACAAACCCTCCTTCGAGTCAATACAAAACCCCACAAGAGGAACAACATTTGTGTCATTCAGAGAACTAGCAATCATCAATTCTCTACAAAACGCCTTGGCACACTCCTTGTCTTCCTTATCCAACCTTTTAATAGCAACAACAGTCCTCCAAATCCCAACTCTTCCTCTAAATACATAGCTCAAGGCACTTCTCCCCAACACTCTCTCTGTCCATAGCAAAACAAAGAATCACAATCTTATATAAAGGAATCAAATTCAATTCCATCAACAGAATATCCACAGGCACGCACACACGAAAAGTTGCCTTTGGAGAAATTGCGAGTAGTAGATAGAATTTCATCATAGCTGAACCTGATCAAAGTGTTGGCCACCGGAGATAGTCTCGCCAGGCTGTTCAGTACCACCATGGCCTTCTCCGCCGTATCGTTCCCTTGTTCCGCCACGAGCTCCACCAGTGGCTTCACCGCGTCGGCACTCACCGCTCTCTCCTTGTTCTTCCTAACAGAACACAACTTATAAAGCGTCATCAGCGCGTCCTTCTTCCCTTTTCTCGAACCATTCAGAAGCATAGAAACCAGTGACAGTATCACACCGAAAGCCCCGATCGAGCCCTTGTTCTCTTCCACAAATGCAAGGCTTAAGAGCGCACACGCCACGTTCTGCTTCGAAGTTTTAGTTCCGGTTTTTAGAACATAAATTAGAGACTTAATTGCTCCGACATTGGTTATTAGCATTTTGTTGTCCTCGTGGAGAGAGAGGCTTAACAGTGCAGTGACAACATGTTCCTACGTCCACGGGCGTTACTTTTGTTGCCAACAATGCACCTTACTAACGACGTTACTTTAAAATTTAATGGCAATGACTATTTTGCAAAACTTATGCAAAGATAGAGACTATTTTTTACATTTAAAAAAGATAGGGACTAATTTGTAAAATGAGTACAAAGACAGAGACCAAAATGCCTATTCACTCAATAAGATAGTTTCTCTTTCATTTCTCTCGTCCCTCTCACCACCTTTGACCTCCATAATTATCCCTACCATTGCGTTGTGTCCATGTGCACAACTACTGTGAAATGCCTATGGGTGTGTCCTTGTTATTGTAACCAATGACTTCATAAACCTTGTGTACAATTGTCGTCATGTCATTCTTCCTGCACAATCCTCCACCTTATAGAAGATTCACAAGAAATAGAATTGACATGTCCTCTCAATCGTCACCTTAGTTTCCTCTTTATACAAGAAACAAAGCAACACACGTGTGGCATCCTCCTTCCTTGTCGTTGTCTTACCCCAACGCTCCAACTAGAGGCTTCACTATTGCGAAGGAAGCGATAAGGGTTTCATCACCGTTAAAAAATTAATTTTTTTATTTATTTTTAATTAATTTAAATACATTTCAATTTTTAAGAAAAGTCATAGAAGTTAGCGTTAATTATTGGATGGTCAATTCCTTGATTTGTACCGTTGAACCAAAATCACTAATTTTATAAATTAGAGGGACTAAAAGTCTCAATTTTAAAATATAAAGACTAAAATTTTGGATGGACTTAAACAAAGAGAATGGAATAATGGAATTATATTTTAGCTTTGAATTAGTTGAATCAAACATAACCTAACTCTTTACAAATAATGTTGCATATGAAAATACTAGCATCATAAACCTAAACATTGACCCATTTGTTTTGGTAATGAGTCTCTTTATTTTTAAAGTGTTTTTTTAATTGAGGATTTGTTTGAAAAGTTTTGTAATAATTATGTAAACATTTTCAAAATAAAACAAAAATCTAATGATCCACCACTATAAAATCCATAACTAGATAGAAAACAAGGCAAAGACCGCGGTGGACCACTTAAGAAGTGGTTTATTATGAACCATTTTTTTTATTAATGGTAGGATTTATTCGGTCCACACATTTATACCATACATCTTATACATTAGATTATTTTTCCTCCTTCTAATCTTGTTCTTCTTATCCTCCTCCACCATTGGATCCACATGCTCGTATGAAACTCATCATTCTACTTGTTGATTGTTGATACCGCTTTCTGCAATTCACAAGAGACACAAGCACATTCAAAACAAGATTGTCAGTGTGGTACGGGACCTTCCCGTCTTGGATTGAACCATAAATTCTTCAATAATAGAATTAAAAACCAAAATAATATTTGTGCCAAACTATGCATCCTGAATTACTTACCCATTTGCAATCAAACCTAAACACTTTCTGGAGTAATAACCTTAAGTAATTTGAAAAATCTTCCTCTCTAAATGTGCTATTTGATAGATAAGTCAAGTAGAACTGAGTGGAAGCTAGGTTTACCATTTAGGACTGTTCGAAGAATTATCATTTCTTTCAAGCTTGGATCGTCCAAATCTGCCAGGATGACAAAAACGATGAAAATGTCATTGAGGTTTCCAATGAAAACAAGATTGTGTACCTAATCTACCTCCACAACGATGCCTATGGAAACCTCGTCACTCATGCACTCCACACCCTTAGTCTTTGTTTCAGATCTAGCATCCGTTGTTTAGATCTGGAAATAGAATCACCAGTATCTGAGGACCAAATTCTATTGTCAGTGTGGTCATGGGTGAGATCCTGAAACACTTCCTTTGTGTAGGTGATATGCGCGGTGCTTCCAGTGAGAGCCTTAAGCCTTTCGTGCTGTGTTGCTTCATGGTGATGATTCTTCACACACTTTTCAGATTGTAGCCATTGATGAAAGGTCTGGTCGTCGTTGGATCATAGGTAGTGGAGAGTGAGAAAGAAAATTAAAAATGAAACTCCGCCATCGAAAATCATCTCTAATAGTGGAGAACAGTGATCGAAATATAAAGGGTTAATGATCTAGTGTGAAAAAACCTATAATAATAAACTCATCCAATAATTAAAAATTATGGAACATAATAGATAATCTATTAAGTGATCCCCTATAGCCTTAACCTGACTTTCATACGTTCCAAACCCAAAAGTTAAATACAACTTTACCATCGGTTTATAACGTATGAAAGTCAAGAGGTGAAAGTGGAAATGCATTGAAAAGAGATGAAAGTGGTGTGGTCAGCTTGTTTGGAACATATGAAATTGTGCTTAGAGTGGGTGATTTGTTGTGAGTCCCACTTAATATACTTTCACCTTAAAAATGAGATAAAAGAAGAATATAATAAGAGTAAATAGTCATTTTTGTCTCTGAATGTGTAGACCGCTGGCAAATTCATCCCTAAAAGATAAAAATTCAAAGTTTAGTCCACAAAAGTGAAAAAAGTGCGACAAATCCATCCATCTGTTAACTTTCGTCCGTTACTGTTAATGAAAGAGCCTACGTGGCATAGATGAACGAAAATTTCACAAAAATGATTGACAACATGACTGTTGAATAAATTGGACCAAAATGTCAGTAAGTTTCCATTAGACCAAAATATGAGTAAGTTTCCATTGGACTAATTTGTCAAACCTCAAATTTTGTTTCATTTAAGGGTAAAATATAATTTAACCTTCATCTTTCCTCCTTTTTTTTTATTGTTGCAAACATAACATTACAATAAACACTTAAAAAATATGAAAGTAAACATAAGTTAAAACAAACATAATAATAAACATAATATTGATTAATAAATATAATGTTAGGTTTCATTTTTTGTAAGGATTAACTTAATTTCTCATTTTTTTATAAGTTAGACCAAAATTGTAAGTGCTTATTAATCAATATTATGTTTGTTATTATATTTGTTCTAACTTATGCTTGTTTTTCTATTTTTTTAAGTGTTTATTGTAATGTTATTCCTACAGCGATAAAAAATGAGGAAGATGAAAATTAAATTATATTTTATCATTAAATGAAACGAAATTTGGGGTTTGACAAATTAATCCAATAGAAACTTATTGACAAATTAGTTCAATGAAAACTTACTGACGTTTTGGTCTAATAGAAACTTACTGATATTTTGGTCTAATCTATTCGACAACCATATTGACAATCATTTTTGTGACATTTTCGTCTCCAATGAAAACTTACTGACGTTTTGGTATAATAGAATAGAAACTTACTTACATTTTGATCTAATCTATTCAACAACCATATTGATAATCATTTTTGTGACATTTTCGTCTCTCCGTGTCACTAGGCTCTTTTAACGGTAACGGAGAAAAGTTATCAAATGGATGAATTTACCGTATTTTTTTCACTTTAGAAACTGAAATTTAAATTTTTATCTTTCGAGGACATTTATGAATGAAAATGGTTATTTACCAATATAATAAACACTAAAAAGTGAGGCAACAAGTATTTGACCGTTCTGCCATTCGTAAGACTACTTCGTGAGTCTCGTGTAACAACTAGACTCATGAGCCAAGTTTTTTGGTTATTTCAAACCGTGTGCCTTCTACCTGCTTAATGTAATTAATGGATACTTCTATTTAATTTTATCATTGCATCATTTTGAAATTTCCATTGTTTTGTATATAGCTCTTCGACCAGGAAGTAATTAATGGATACTTCCATTTCATTTTCCAATTGCATTAGAGAATTGAGCGTCCAATTATAATGCAAACAAAACAAGAATTTATCTTTTTTAAGAAAACTTTTTGACAACTATTTTATTTTCCAGGGTTGGGGTAAAATTGGGATTTCATAAATTTTTAATTTTAGTTTTTTTTTCTTTTATCACCCATCTAACCACTTTAATTTAAATATTTTATCTTTTTTAATTGTCTTTCATAAATATGAGTGTTCATAATATATAGAGGAATAAAAAATGATCTATTATGTATATAAATTATATTAAAACAAATAAGACAAGTAGATGCGTATCTGTTGATCAACCGTTGAAGCATAAAAATTTCTTTTAATAGTGTGAAAATTTCACGTGTGTCTATGCTAATACTAACCTTTGTTTTCAACTTTTTGATAAGCGGAACAAAGATTAAGAAAACTTAAAATATTTTGGTGCATCTATTATGAGAGAATAACAAGAGGTAAATGTGTATTGTAATGTGCAGTCTAAGACCTTTTATATAGCATATACATAGGAAACCTCTTTTCCTAACTCATGGTGCATCCTCTCTCTTGTTTCTATCTAATAGCTATTTAAAATTTTAAACCAATATGTCTTTTCACTACTATAAAATGTAGATTTAACATCGCCACCTTTACATCAGTTTTTGACAAAACCGATGTTAACAAAAACCGGTGGCATAATGGTAAATAATTAGACTTTGTTAACATCAGTTTTAAAAAAACCAATGTTAACGTCGTAGGTTAATATCAATTATCTATAATTTGATGTTAACATAACTTCATTAACATCGATTTTTTCAAAAAACCGATGTTGGTAAATTAGAAGTTAACATCGGTTTTTTTTTTTTTAAAAATTGATGTTAACGTATTAACATCAGTTTTTAAAAATATTATTGGCTCCACGCCCTAATTCACTAACGTCTCTGCCGCAACTCCGTGTTAATACCAGTCTTCATCGCAACTCCGCCCCTCCGTGTACGTCTTCCTTTCACGATTGCCAGTCTCACTGTTCTCACTGCCAGTCTCGCTACCATTATCGCTATTGGGTTCGAGGTAAGCTTCATGTCTTCATGGTTCCTCTTTGTGCTCACTTCTCTCTGAAGCATGTTTCTGATCCCATTGTGATTTCTTCTTATGAAAACTAGTTTCTATAGTGTATTTTTTCACGAATTTGATATTTTTTAATTAAGAGACAAACAAAAATAAACGTATGGCTTGATTCAGCAATCTATAAATGAGCATTGTTATTTGATTATCATTCAACAACGTAATGTTCTTTACTCAAATACATGTATTACAGAGCATTTTCACAAAAATTAAAATGCCAACTAGAGTAATTCAATACATGTATTTTTTGGTTGTTACAGTGTTTTTGTCCTACACCCATGTGGCTATCCTTGCCTCTATCGTCCTCTCTTGTCTTCCAGGATTAATTGAGCTAAGTGAGGCTCGCTATATTTGGAAGGTTGACAAATTGGGCTTTGTTGCTTGTATTGGTGGTTTTCTTGGGTTATTGTTTGCAACAGTACGTAGAGATTGGCCTTCTTGTTCCAGTAAGTCATTGACCACTTAAATTTTTTCCTCCATTGCACCAATTGAAAAATAACATATTTTATCTCTTGATTGTTAGTTTTTATTTCCTTTTAAGCTGTGATGTTATTATTTAATTAGAGACATAACTAGATGAAAATGGGGCAAATGGTTTGTGTGGTAGCTGCACACTAACTAGTATCTTGTCAGCTACAAGCAACAAAAAATTGATTAAGAACTGTTAGTCATCTTTTACAACTAACTTTTGTATAGAAAAGTTTTCCAAAATGTATATAAATCTCCCAATTTATGGTTATTTTTGGTAGAATTGTAAATATTTCAAGTTTAGTTTTCATTTGTGCTCAGTAGAAGCCTTCCTTATGAATTTAATGTAAATTTCACCTCAATTTCAGGTAAAAAGGAGAAAATTATGAAGGTGCAAAAGTTGCTTTCTCGCTAAGCCTGAACCATGTGCTTAGCGAGACCAAACCGCTAAGCGAGACAACAGTGGCTTAGCAACTGAGGATAAGCATGAAGAGAGTTCTTCCACGCCAGCATACGCCTAGCGCGTATGCAGTTCGCTAAGCGAGACAGTTGTCTCTTCTGTGCTAAGCGCGAGATTGGCGCTAAGCCAAATCTCACTTACTCACGCTTAGCGCGCCTTCACGGACATAAAGCCCTTTTTTAAGCCTAACTTGCAGAGAATGTGAAGAGGTTTGAATAGACTGTGAATTGTGTGCAGAGAATAGAGGAAAAGATGAGCAAGGAAGAAAAGGCCCTAACTTTTAGGTAGATTCTAGGTTAAAGAGTAAGTCTTAGGTTTTTAGAGGTGGAGGAGGAATCTCCATTGCTTTGTAATCTGGTATTTTCTCTAAAACCCTTCTCCTATTTTTGAAAGCTGCTCCCTTGTAATGGAGGGCTAAAATCCTTTGTTGGGAATCTCTGCTGAATACTTGATGTAAATATTATTATTATCTATTTGAAGTTATTTTCATGTGTTCAATGTTTCTATCTACACTTATTGTATGCATGCTTGTTGATGGAAGCTTGCTTGTGGGGCTTCTACGGAGGCTGGATCTTTGAGCTTCAATGAGGTCCTTTAATGGTGATTTTCCACCATGGAGATGCAGCGAAAGACAAAGGAGAAGAGGTGAGAGGAGACGCCATCCACTAGGGAATAAGCCATGGAAGAAGGAGCTTCACCACCAAGATGAGCCTTGGATAAGAAGCTTGGAAGGATGCTTTAATGGAGGAAAAGAAAGAGGGAGAGAAAGAGAGAGGGGGGAGCACGAAATTGAAGGAATAAAAGAGGGAGAGAAGTGGAACTTTGAAGTATGTCTCACAAGACTCTCATTCATCAAAGTTACAACAAGTGTTACACATGCTTCTATTTATAGACTAGGTAGCTTCCTTGAGAAGCTTTCTTGGGAAAACTTCCTTGAGAAGCTTCTTTGAGAAAACTTCCTTGAGAAGTTAGAGCTTAGCTACACACACCCCTCTAATAACTAAGCTCACCTCCTTGAGAAGCTTTCTTGAGAAGATTCCTAAAGAAGCTAGAGCTTAGCTACACACCCCCTATAATAGCTAAGCTCACCCCCATTGCAAAAAATACATGAAAATACAAAAAAAGTCCCTACTACAAAGACTACTCAAAATGCCCTGAAATGCAAGGCTAAAACCCTATACTACTAGAATGGCCAAAATATAAGGCCCAAAAGAAGGAAAAAACCTATTCTAATATTTACAAAGAAGAGTGGATCCAACCTTGACCCATGGGCTCAAAAATCTACCCTAAGGTTCATGAGAACCCTAGGGCCTTCTTTAGTAGCTTTAGCCCAAACCTCTTGGAGTCTTCTATCCAATACCCTTGGGGGGTAGGATTGCATCACTTGTGGTTTGATCACCCATTGGTGTGTGCTGTTAGGAACTTTAGCATTGGAAAATGTATTGTTTCCTTACAACTTGATAGAGCAGGGCTAGATAACTACATTGCTAGGAATAGAGTGCAGGGTTTTGGTTTTTATTATGCTGTGATTATAATGTTGTTTAAATTAAACTAAAGTTCAACAAGAGACATCTGCGAACGAAGTTTAGTTTAAATTAGTCCAAACTCACGAGACATCGGTGTTTCGTATCTTTGTCCTCAGTATAGAACACAAAAATAATTGTAAATAGAGAAAAGCTCTAATTGCATCAAGTATCTCGGTAGAAGGATCCAACCATTTTACTTATTTGTTTTCACACTCAATTGCTTATGTTTACTGTTTCTTTGATTAGAATAGGAAATACCTTTGTTTTCAATTCATGACACTTAATTCTTTTTACAACCACTTGCATTTTGAATGACACTTTTCCAAGTAAAACAAGTTCCCTAAGTTCGATACTCGGTTCATTCTGTTTTAATTATTTACTTGACGACCCGGTGCACTTGCCGGTTAGATTTCACATCCACAAAAATAAGTATTACCAGGATGTGAAACAAGTATTTTGGCACCGTTACCCAAAAAAATTTTATAATTTTAAAAAATTCTTTTTATTTAGAAAAGTTTAGTTTAAATTGTAGGCGTTTATTTTTCTATTCTTTGATTCATTGTTTATTTTGTGAACATTTAGTTACAGCATAATTCATTGTTTATTGGAAGTGGTTAACTATTGTTTTGCTTGTTTTGCATGCAAAGAAGGTCTTCTGTAGGTGTTTTGATTCCCATAGATTTGGAAATTAACGCAAATTGCAGGAAAAGGAACGCAAAGAGGAATAGAAATTTTTTGCAGGACATTGAGGCAGTAGCAATTCAGGAAGAACCTCTATCTTCTGAAGCATCTTCTAGTTTTCCAAAACAAGGGGAATCTCACACAGTATTATTTGAAGCCAATATCATGGTTGATGAGCCAAGAATAGTTACCCTTGAAGATTACTCTAGCTCAAGTATGCAACAGTTCTTTACTAGCATTGGGCGGCCGGAGGTTCAAGCACAAAATATAACCTATCCACATTTATTAATTCAGTTGATTCAGAACAATTTGTTTCATGGTCTGCCCAATGAAGTCCCGTATGCACATCTAGCCACTTATATTGAGATTTGCAACACTGTCAGATTGGCTGGTGTGCCTGAGGATGTTGTGAGATTGAGCTTGTTTTCATTTTCCTTGTTTGGAGAGGCGAAAAGATGGCAACTCCATTCATTTAAAGGTAACAGTCTTAAGACTTGGGATGAAGTGGTTGAAAAATTCTTGAAGAAGTACTTCCCAGAGTCCAAGACTGCTGAAGGAAAAGCTGCCATCTCATCCTTTCATCAATTTCCAGACGAGTCCTTGAGTGAGGCTCTGGAAAGATTTCGTGGGTTACTAAGAAAGATGCCTACTCATGGATTTTTAGAACCAATCTAGCTCAATATTTTCATTGACGGGTTAAGGCCATAATCCAAGCAACTTTTAGATGCTTCTGCAGGGGGAAAAATAAAATTGAAAACCCCTGAAGAAGCCATGGAATTAATTGAGAATATGACTGCTAGTGACCATGCAATCTTGTGTGATAGAGCACGCATCCCAACCAAAAGAAGCTTACTGGAGCTCACATCATAGGATGCATTGTTGGCACAGAACAAGTTGCTATCCAAGCAACTTGAAGCATTAACAGAAACATTGAGTAAGTTGCCAACCCAATTACATTCTGGACAAGCTTCACCCTCTTCTGCTTTGCAGGTTGCAGGTTGTGTTATATGTGGTGGAGGACATGATTCTGGTTGTTGCATTCCCACAGAAGATACAACACATGAAGTGAACTACATGGGGAACCAGCCAAGACCAAACTTTAATGCAGGTGGGTATTCTAGATTTCAACATGGCCAACAATATAATCAGCAATAGGGACAGTGGAGAACTCACACTAGTAATAAGTTCAATAAAGACCAAGGTGGGTCATCTAACAGGCCACCACAACAAGGGCCTAGTCTCTATGACAGAACGACGAAACTGGAAGAGACTCTTGCTCAGTTCATGCAAGTATCCATGTCCAATCAAAAGAGCACAAAGTTAGCCATCAAGAATCTAGAAGTCCAAGTGGGACAATTGGCAAAGCAACTGGCAGACCGACCGTCAAGCAGCTTTGGAGCCAACACAGAGAAGAATCTGAAGGAGGAATGCAAGGTTGTTATAACTAGAAGCAAAATGGTGAGCATGAATGAAGGTGAGAAGAGGATAGGTGAAAAAAAAAAACAACTGCTGGTGACTAAACCAGAAATTGACCCAATGGTAGAACCTTTGAGTGAGACTGAGGAAGAAGTGGAAGTAGAAGATGATCAACAGAAGGAGATACCAATAATAGTGAGTGAAAAAGAAATAAGTGAGAAGGAAAAGAAAGAAAAAGAAAAAGAGAGAAAGAAAAAGAAAATGATAAAAATGAAAAAGAAAAAGAAAAAGGAAAAGAAAAAGAGAAGGAAAAAGAAAATGAAAAAAATGATAAAAATGAAAAAGAAAAAGAAAAAGAAAGAGAGAGAGAAAAAGAAAATGAAAAAAATGAGAAAAAAGAAAAATAAAAAGAAAGAAAAGAAGAGAAGAAAAAGAGCAAGAGTGAGTGTGCTAGAGAGAAAGAAGGGAGAAAAGTACCATATCCCTTGGTACCTTCTAGGAAGGACAAAGAAAGACATCTAGCTAGATTTCTGGATATTTTCAAGAAGCTAGAAATTACCATGCCCTTTGGAGAAGCTCTACAGCAGATGCCACTCTATGCTAAATTTCTGAAAGATATGCTAACTCGGAAGAACAAGTACATCCATAGTGATGCCATAGTTGTGGAAGGGAATTGTAGTGCCGTAATTCAACTCATCCTTCCACCAAAACATAAGGATCCAGGCAGCGTCGCTATACCTTGTTCTATAGGTGAAGTTTCTGTTGCCAAAGCTCTTATTGATTTGGGAGCCAGTATTAATTTGATGTCACTTTCCATGTGCCGGAGTCTTGGAGAGTTGGAGATAATGCCGACTAGGATGACTTTACAGTTGGTAGATCTCTCCATCACCAGACCCTATGGAGTAATAGAGGATGTTTTGGTTTGGGTCAAACACTTTATCTTTCCTGCTGACTTTGAGGTAATGGACATAGAGGAAGATACAAATATTCCCTTAATTTTGGGATGTCCATTTATGGCTATTGCAAGTTGTGTAGTAGACATGGGAAAGAAGAAGCTAGAAATGGGTATTGAAGACCAAAAGATTAGCTTTGAGCTATTTGATGAAGAAAGGACATTGCTGGACCAGAATGTTTGTCTAGAGGTGAAGGAGAGCGAAAAGAAGGTTTTGAAGGAGAGAACCAAGATTGATCCGGGCTGACAAAGACTTTTGCGTCAAGCTAGTGACATTAAAAGAGCGCTTCCTGGGAGGCAACCCAGCTTATTTTATTCTTTTCTTGTTTTCATTTGCATTAGTTGAACATTTAACTTTGATTGTGGGAATATATTTCAGCATGCATTGCATTGAAAAAAGGGGTTTCAAAAGCTTTCTTGAGCTATGTACTGAAAATTTAACTTAGCAAATTTTCAGAAGTCCATTCGCTAAGAGCAGCCCTTGTGCTAAGCGAAATTCTCTACAGGCGCTAAGCGAGCTGTGCTTGCGCTAAGCACCTTAACCCCTGATCATTGGTGCTAGTCATCTCGCTAAGTGCGTGCTCCGTGCTAAGCCTAAAAACTTCTCTGGATTTCAATTCTTTCGAATTGGGCTAAGCGCAGCTGCACGCTAAGCGCGCAAACCTTTATGGAATTGCATTTATGAGAATTGCACTAAGCGAGACACCTCGCTTAGCGAGACCCACTCTCTGCATTTAAGAAGCAATTTATTCACTAAGCGCGAGTTATTGGCCAATCAGATCTGCAGAACCCACTAAGCGCGTATCTTCGCGTTAAGCCCAAAAACTTCTCCGGAATTTCAATTTTTGAATTGGGCTTAGCGAGCAGATTCGCTAAGCGCGCATGTTTAAAAACTCAAACGTCACTTTGGGCTCGCTTAACGAGTCTACACGATAAGCGAGAGGATCGAAATTTGCAGAATGTAAAGAGGTGTAACTGCCTTTGGCAGTTACCACCCCACTCTCTTCAGCATCTCCTCTTTCCCTACATTTTTCTGCACCTTGTAGAAGCAAAGCTTCATGATGAATCAAGATTGATTCAAAGATGTTTTGATGATAACAAAGATGATAACAAAGATGATGACAAAGGTGATGACAAAAAGCTCAAAGGTCAATCAAAGAATAAGTTCAAGATGTTTAAGATAGAATCAAGAACAATACTTCAAGATTCAAGAGGAAAGGTGAAGAACACTTCAAGATTCAAGAGGAAAGTTGATTTCAAGAATCAAGAATCAAGATTCAAGGTTCAAGCTTCCAAGAATCAAGATCAAGATTCAAGACTCAAGATTCAAGAATCAAGAGAAGACTTAATCAAGATAAGTATGAAAAGGATTTTTCATAAATTGAGTAGCACATGGATTTTTCACAAAACATGTTTACCAAAGAGTTTTTACTCTCTGGTAATCGATTACCAGATTGTTGTAATCGATTACCAGTAGCAAAATGTTTTTGAAAAAGTTTTCAAATGAATTTACAACGCTCCAATTGATTTCAAAAAGTTGTAATCGATTATAATGTTTTGGTAATCGATTACCAGTGCCTTTGAACGTTGAAATTCAAATTTAAATGTGAAGAGTCACATCCTTTCACATAAAAGCTTTGTGTAATCAATTACACTGATTTGGTAATCGATTACCAGTGATTGTTTCTGAATAAATCAAAAGATGTAACTCTTCAAATGGTTTTTGACTTTTTCAAATTGGTTTTAAGTTTTTCTAAAAGTCATAACTCTTCTAAATGGTTCTCTTGACCAGACATGAAGAGTCTATAAAAGCAAGGCTTTGTTTTGCATTTTCAATCAATCTTTCTAACAATCCAATCAATCTATTACAATCCTTTACAAGCCTTGAATCTCTTTGAACTTCTTCTTCTTCTTTGTGCCAAAAGCTTTCCAAAGTTTTCTGGTTTTCTAAACCTTGAAAACTTGTGCTATTCATTCTTTTCATCTCTTCTCCCTTTGCCAAAAAGAATTTGCCAAGGTCTAACCGCCTGAATTCTTTTTGTGTCTCCCTTCTTCCTTGTCAAAGAATTCAAAACGACACAGTCTGAGAATTCTTTTGATTCTTCCCTTTCCCTTATACAAAAGTGTTCAAAGGACTAACCACCTGAGAATTCTTTTGTATCCCCATTCACAAAGTATCAAAGGTTTAACCGCCTGAGATCTTTGTCTTAACACATTGGAGGGTACATCCTTTGTGGTACAAGTATAGGGTACATCTACTTGGTTTTGACTGAGAACAAGAGAGGGTACATCTCTAGTGGATCAGTTCTAGTGGAGGGTACATCCACTAGGTTCAAAGAGAACAAGGGAGGGTACATCCCTTGTGGATCTTTGCTTGTAAAAGGATTTTTACAAGGTTGAAAGAAATCTCAAGGACCGCAGGTCGCTTGGGGACTGGATGTAGGCACAGGTTGTTGTCGAACCAGTATAAAAACTCTTGTGTGTTTGTCTCCTTCTTCCCTACTCTTTTACTTTCTGCTGTGCATTTTAATTTCCGCTTTTACTTTTGGTTAAGTTTCTCTTCTACTCCTTATTCTCTTAACAAAATAAGTAAAAGCCTTAGAAGAGTAAATTTTTAATTAGTAAAGGTTTAGGAATAATTAATTCAACCCCCCTTCTTAATTATTCTGAGGCCACTTGATCCAACACACCTTGCTTTCATTTCCAAATTGCCTGCAGTTTTTGCTTCCTTTGCACACTCAATCTCAGCAATTCAAGTAAGTGTTTCAACCTTGTCTTTATTTTCTTAAAAGTTTTAAATTTTAGGTTAGTTGACTTAGTTACTGTTTAGGTTTAGATTGTTGTGTTGATTAATGCTTTTAGCTTAGTTGTTAGTTAGAGTAGAGTTAGGGTTTTCTTGTGGATACAATGTGCTTGTTTTGATTAGGGTTAGATGGCCTAATAAGGGCCTAATTAAGGAGTTAAGAAAACCCCTGTTTTTCTGGAAATCGCGATGAGCGCGCTAAGCGCACTGCTGCGCTAAGCGAGTTCATCGTTTTTGTTGAACATTTGGATTTCCAGATGAACTAGCTAAGCAAGGCTCTATCCCGCTAAGCACATTCATCTTCTTTGGTTGAAAGTTCAATTGCTTATGAACTCGCTAAGCGCGTCTATGTGCTAAGCGAGTAATGTGTTCTTAGACACTTAGAAATTTTTGTGTTTTGTTGTGCATTAAGCATGCCCTGTCACACTAAGCGGAATTATCTCACTGTTTTTTCTATTTGTTGGAATTGGAGTGTTGTTCAGTAGAGTAGTCACGCCTTGCCGTGCTAAGCGCGTGGCTATTGTGCTTAGCGCATTAGTAGTTTTTCCTAAGGGGTGCTAAGAGAGTCTCTTGCGCTAAGCGCCCAGACTAATTTTTAGTTTTATTTTCTGCTTTTCACATTGAATAATTTCCTGTCTAATCTTGTGTTTTGATTCTTTTGTGTTGCAGATGGATCCCCGTAAGACAAAAGCCACAACTTCATTGTCCCAGGCCAGTTATGACTCATCTAGATTTGTATCAAGGGATGCTTGGTGATGCAATCCTACCCCGCAAGGGCATTGGATAGAAAACTCCAAGTAGATTGGACCAGAGATGCAAGTGAAGGCCCTAGGGTTCTCATGAGCCTTAGGGTAGATTTCAGACCCATGGGCTAAGTATGAGCCCACTTATCTTTGTACATATTAGATTAAGGTTTCATTATTTTTGGGCCTTGTATTTAGGGCTCCATAATGTAGGTAGGGTACCCTAGAAATGTAGGATTTTTCAGCCCTTGTATTTTAGGGCACCTAGACTAGTTTTTTGTATTAGGGGTAGTTTTGTAATTTCACATGAATTAAGTGAATATTTGATGTGTGTTGGAAAATAAATTTAATTGAATTGGAAGAAGCCCAATCCAATTAAATTTTAGAGGGGGAGGTGAGCATTTGCTTGCTACACCCCATTGTCACATCATATAGTCACACTTTGTACATGTCCTTCATGCTTTACATGCCTCATGACACCTAAGCACACTTAGTGGAGAATCTTGGACTTGGTCTTGGATTAGTGGGCTAAACCATAACCAAAATTCACTAATCATAATTAGTGAAATTTTGGCTCCACAAATTCAATTTCAAATTCAAGTGAAATTTGAATAGAAATTCAAATTTCCCTCCAATTTTGTGTGACACTTAGGCTATAAATAGAGGTCATGTGTGTGCATTTTTTTCAACTTTTATCATTTGAGAATTAAACTTCAAGGTTCAGACCTCTTTGAAGGCAGAAATTTCGTGCTCCCTCTCTCCTTCTCCCTCCATTCTTCTTCTCCTACCTCCAAGCTCTTATCCATGGCTTCCTATGGTGGTGAGCTTCTTCTTGACTCATCTTCTCCTTGAAGTTGCATCTCCTCTCAACTCTTCTTCTTCTCCATTCCACTGCCATTAAAATTTATGAAGCAAAGGACTCCACTGATGAAGAATATCCAAGGCCTACAAGCTCCAATTGAGCTACATCATGTGGTATCAGAGCATCTTCATCTAGGTGATGTTCTTTTGCTTCCTCTATCTTTTTGGTCAATTCACTTTAATTCCTTGTTCTTCATCTTATTCTCCATGTATATCCTCCATTGTCTTGTTGTTTGGTGCTGTTTAGAGTAGATTAAAAAAAATAAACAAATTAAATCTTAGATCTACACTTGTTCTTGCATTTCTATGGTTCAAATTTTATAGATCTACTCTTGAATCATGTTTTTGTGTTGATTTTAGATTCTATCATTTTTCAGTCATAATCTTCTTGTGCTGAGCCTTTAGATCTAAAATTTCTTCCAAAATATTGATTAGAAAAAAAAACACAAAAATCTAAGTGTAAATCACTTAATCCATGTTGTCTTAGAGTTATGTTTAGTCATAATAATTGTCACATTATGTTATAAGTTTGTGGTGAATTTTTATTTTATTGATTGAATTCTGGATACATTTGTTCATGTATTCTTGTAATTCTTAGCCTATCTTTTGAATTTTGAGTCTAATTCATGCATGCTATTTAGTTCATAACATGTTCTAAATCAATTCCTAGAAGTAGTTTTGTTGTTGAACTTTTATTTTGTGTTCTAAGTTTCCTACATGATACCTATGATGAAGTTGAGTTGTGGTGCTGAGTTTTGGCTGGATTTGTGAATTAAATAAGTCTTAAGCTCTCTTGAATTGTGTTATTCAAGACATTTGAGCATAAGCAAACACAAATTGTAATTATCCAAGCCTTAAGCAACATAAACACTACTCTTAATTTCTAGGTTGAAATTGCTCGTGCTGGCAGCTTGAACATACGAACTTGTAAAAATTACTGAGAATTGGTTGCTAAGAATTTTGAGCTGAAATGTTTACTAAATTTTCTAGACATCTGGACCAAAATTATAAAAAAATAACCAAGTTATTTGGATAAATGGAAAAAATAATAAAAATCTCACAAGTTGGAAGAAAAATCAGTGTCCATGAAAAAAAAAGTGAAAGGAGAGTGTGTTTGTTGTTTTGGCTTGAAATATGTTCTATAATTGGTGCCTATTTTATACCAATCTTGGTTCTGAAATTTCAATTGAAAATTATTGTGAAAACAAGTGCCAAAACTAGAGGTTTCTTGAGTCTTTTTTTAGTTTTTTTAAATCTACTTTAGAGCCATTCTAAGTTTGTCTTTGAGTCCTAGCTTGCTTTTATGTGCTTTTCATTTCTTTAATTGTTGAATAATCCTTGAAAATTTGTCTTGTTAAAACCCTATTGGTTTAGATTTCATTTTATTTTTTGGTCTTTGGTTATTGCTTGTCTCCTTGTTTCCTTATTTGTGAGTTGCCATATAGGGAATTGGAAAGGAGGATTGGTGTCATCCCTTGAAGAATTTGAGTCAAGAAGCAAGGGGCCAACCACCTTAAGAGCTATTGGACTAAGAAGCACTCCAAATTGAGTGAAACACCAAAGAGAGAATAGCCACCACAATTGAGGACTTTCTTTTTCATAATTTTGTAATTGGCAATTTGCTTTGCTTTCAAATTTTGTAACAAAAAGACCTTTCATTGGAAGTAAGTTGGGAGCCTCCAATAGGTCACCCTACTTTCATTTGTGTGTAATAATTTTAGGCAATTTTCCCTTAGGATAGTGAGTGTTTTGTTGGGAACCTTAAATGAGATCATCCAAACACTCTTAGGATCCGTCTACTTTGCATTTCTTGCACTTTAATTTCTTGCTTACTTTCATAGCTTTTTTCCTTTACCATCCATTGTCAAACCGCCTAGATAGCTTGCCTTTTACCAATTAGTTTATACCTTATCTTTCACACCTTTTTTAGTGTTAATTTTGGCTAGTTTCAACCATAGTTTCTCTTACCTTTTGTTTTCAAACCCATAACAAGAAAGAACCACAACTTAGGAACCAACATGAGTCTTCATTCTTCATTTAGTGTTAATGGTGAGGGTTCTATTCCTAAGGATCCCTTGTATAAGATATTAGATGAGTTGAGATCCCTTAAGTTGTGGAAAGAAAAACAAGAGAGAAAAGAAAAAGGAAAAAAAAGAGTGGAAGAAATAAGTCAAGATGAAAGAGAGAAAATAAGAGAGGAAGAAAGAAGAAATATAATGAAAGAAATGAAAAGAGAAAAACATGCCTCCTATAGTAGTCATAACTCTTGAAAGAGCCTAAGTGAAGAACTTCATGACTATTATGAAGGAAGGCATAGGTCACATCTTAGACTTCACTCCCATAGGAGAGAAAATGAAAGAAAGACTCAAGAGGATAACATTAACCTCCCATACTTCCATGGGAAGGACAATGTAAAGGCTTACTTAGATTGGAAAATAAGGGTAGAGCAAAAACTTAAAAGAAAGTCTACTTTAAAATCTTATGGCTCTCATTCTTATCCAAAGAAAGACCAAGGTCTAGGCATCTTACGGGCAGCACCTTCTAAGCCCAAAGATGATAAGGGGAAGACAATAGAAAAGCAACCCCCTAAGGCTAGTATGCAAGAAAAGACTAGCTCTATAAAGTGCTTTAAATGTCTTGAAGGGGACACATTACTTCTCAATGCCCCACCAAGAAAACCATGATAATGAGGAGCCGAGACATTTATAGTAGCCAAGATAAGGCTACTACTTCACCTTCCTCTAGTGAAAGTGAAGAAGCAAAAGGGGAAGAATCTAGTGAAGAAATCTACCCCCAAGAAGAAGGATAACATTTAATGGTTAAGGAGGAATGTAAGGAGGTAAGTGTCTCCTCCAAGAGGTTAGCTTAGAAGGAAAGACATTTTGAAATAAAGACAAATATTAAAGAAATTTCCCCTCTTAGACAACCTCCATATTTTCTCCTTTGTAAAAAGACACTTGTTAGCATTGCCACACCTCTTGGGCTTGAGTTTATTCCTTAAGTAAAGGAGTTGTTGGATCAGGGTTTGGTTCGCAAGAGCTTAAATCCTTGTGCTTTGTTGGTGCCAAAAAATAGGTATTATTAGGCACCAAATCCCTAAAATAGGTGGCATGATGAATGTTTTGAGTGGTACAACCCTCTTTTGTAAAATCACTCGTGCACTCAACATCTTCATGATTTGTGTACATAGGGACTCATTAGGTAGGATTGTTCTTATTTTTAGTTTCAATACAAACTTAGGTACTCATATGGGACACCTTAGGTTTGTTATACTTTTTGGTAGGAATAATCAACATGAAAATACAGAAAATGTATGTTTTATTGCACTACTTTTCTTAATTTTTTAAACAGTGATCAAGGGGTTCCCATGAACCCTAAGAGAATAAAGGTCATTCCTGAGTGGCCCACTCCACCAAGTATAAGGAAAATTAGGGGCTTCCATGACTTAACAAACTTTTACAAAAGGTTAGTCCCATATTTTTCTATACTTGTAGCACCACTCATTGAGTTGGTGAGGAACCATGTTCCTTCATGGGAAGATGCCCAGGAAATGGATTTTCAGACCTTACCTTACTTCAACATACCAAACACCACTAATATATATGTTTTTGTTCTTTTACTGGTGTTGAGGAAAAAAGCCCAGAGTTTCAAGAATAATGGGATTTGAGGTCAAATCCTTTTCAAGGGGGAGGGAATGATGCAATCCTACCCCGCAAGGACATTGGATAGAAGATTCCAAATAGATTGGGCCAGAGATGCAAGAGAAAGCCTTAAGGTTCTCATGAGCCTTAGGGTAGATTTCGAACCCATGGGCTAAGTATGAGCCCACTTATCTTTGTACATATTAGATTAAGGTTTCATTATTTTTGGGCCTTGTATTTAGGGCTCCATAATGTAGGTAGGGTACCCTAGAAATGTAGGATTTTTCAACCCTTGTATTTTAGGGCACCTAGACTAGTTTTTTTGTATTAGGGATAGTTTTGTAATTTCACATGCATTAAGTGAATATTTGATGTGTGTTGGAAAATAAATTTAATTGAATTGGGAGAAGCCCAATCCAATTAAATTTTAGAGGTGGAGGTGAGCATTTGCTTGCTACACCCCATTGTCACATC
The DNA here is from genome assembly GCF_000004515.6 of Glycine max. Taxonomy (NCBI): domain Eukaryota; kingdom Viridiplantae; phylum Streptophyta; class Magnoliopsida; order Fabales; family Fabaceae; genus Glycine; species Glycine max. The sequence goes on from NC_038243.2 coordinate 20,345,615, forward strand.
ATATAGTCACACTTTGTACATGTCCTTCATGCTTTACATGCCTCATGACACCTAAGCACACTTAGTGGAGAATCTTGGACTTGGTCTTGGATTAGTGGGCTGAACCATAACTAAAATTCACTAATCATAATTAGTGAAATTTTGGCTCCACAAATTCAATTTCAAATCCAAGTGAAATTTGAATAGAAATTCAAATTTCCCTCCAATTTTGTGTGACACTTAGGCTATAAATAGAGGTCATGTGTGTGCATTTTTTTCAACTTTGATCATTTGAGAATTACACTTCAAAGTTTAGACCTCTTTGGAGGCACAAAATTCGTGCTCCCTCTCTCCTTCTCCCTCCATTGTTCTTCTCCTACCTCCAAGATCTTATCCATGGCTTCCTATGGTGGTGAGCTTCTTCTTGAGGAAGGATCTTACAACTCTGGCACAGACCTAGAGTGTTTTATCTTATTCTAACCTAGCCCCGACTTCACATACCTCTGATCTTAATCTTGACAGGGCTAGGTTAGTTTATGGGCTAGTAATGAAGATGGACATGAACATAGAAGCACTTATATATAAACAGATCTCACTCATTGCTCAGTCCAACTCCTTGAGGCTTGGATTCCCAGCCCTCATCACTGCCTTGTGCAAGGCCCAAGGAGTCACCTCAGATTCTCTCACTTATGAGTCACTCAGCCGGTCACTCAGCTCAGCCATTAATTTGGCTTATATTAAGAAGAATTGCTGGAACCTGGATGACACTTCGGTCACTTTTCCAAGGACCCAAAAATACAGGGCTAGAAGATCTGAGGCCCTATCTCCTTCAGCTGCCCCTGCTTCCCCTACTTCTATTCTCCCTTAAGCTCTAGTAGCCCCAGTTCTTCCAGGTCTCTCCGCTCAGAGCTCAGAGCCTTTCATGTCTATGTTGTAGAGTCTGCACCAAGGCCAACTCCGGATTATGCAGAGCTTGCAGGATGTGGTCCAGCAGTGACCAGTTATGAGCGTGGAGGAGTTTCTGCAGAAGGTTGCCTAGCTAGGAGCCCAACCTTCTCCTTTGGGAGGGGGTGAGGCCTCCACAGCCCAGGAACCTCAACCAGACCAGGAGGATGACTCTTCTGAAGCCACTCCCATTCCACCTGAGCCATTTATTTTTGAGGATGATCCAGTGACCACAGAGGGTACTCAACAAGAATCTCCAGTTGGCACTCCTGCACTGGACTTGAACGAGGAGGCCATGGATCAGGACCCACCACTACCACAGGACCAGGATCACTGATAGGATTTTTATTTCCCTGCTTTTTGAACAATTTTAATATTATCTCGTGTTTAGTACATTTTATAATTTAGATTTATGTTTATGTTTCAGTCTTTAAATTTCACTTTATAGTTTTTATTTTGGTTGATAGCTTGTATAGAGCTTGATTGAACAATGCACTTATATTATCCAGTGGTTTGATGCTTGGTTTTGAAATTCAGTGTTTGCTGATTGGTTTGAAGTGATCAATTGCGTGATTTGAGTGAATTGGAATGCGTAAATCATATGTTTTGAATGAGTGTGCAGTGATTAGAAGAGAAAGAATATGGATTAGGATCATGACTAAAAATGTTAGTCAGTTTGACAGTTTGATTGTGAATGTACTCATTAGCCATAACCTGGTGAGAGTGTGATCTTTAATTGTGGGAGAACGACTAGCATTAAGTAATGGTTTTTGCATGAATCTCTAAATATGGAATGAATGCATGAGTTTGAAGAGGATGAAGGGCATGTTTTGATTGAATGAGCCACTTATCTAAAAAGCTTACCTTGTGAATGAATGACATATCCTTTGCTCCCATTTTGAACTGGAAGTATGATCGTTTGATTGAACCTTGAGCTTGTACAATTTATCTCCTTCTGCCTTGTCTTAGGTTGTAGGAGAGCATCATTAATAAAAGGATATTATGGTTCAAAGCAAATTTGCCCCAAATTTGGGGGAGTTCACAGGGTGAAAGCTTCCAATGGTAAGGAAATAATAGCACACACAGTAAGTAATAAGTAGATCATATATATATATATATATATATATATATATATATATATTTGTCTATAAGTATCTTAAATAAAATGTGTGTGCTGTTAAATGAGAAAAAGAAAAGCTAATTACTTAAAGGAATGTAATGGAAGTTGGGAATAATTATAGAAAGGGTTAATCTAAGGATGAATGCTATCCTAGAACCTAAGCTTTTGCATCCTAGAAAAATCATGATTTGTTGCAGCCCATCCTCATTACAAGCCTAGTAAAGTCCTTCGGATTTAGTTTGTGTGTTCTTGACTGTATGATATGAGATGAAGTGCAAAGATTAAGACTTATGTTGGTTGTTGATTGATGGATAACCTAAACACTTGTGCTTGAGTGAAACAATGACCGTGAGGCTTTGGGTGATGATCCTTCCTTGATATTTGTCATTCTTACTAGCTTATTTTAGCTGTGTTTCTTAATAATCATGTTCATATCTTTTAAAGGCTCCATGTCTTGTGAGAAGCTGTTGATTGAAGCATTGTATGTCATTCATGTCATGTGATTGAATTATTTGGAATAAAAACCTTGTGAATAACCACTGTGATTTTGTCACTTAAGGACAAGTGAACTGTTCTTTCTTTGCTTGAGGGCAAGAAAAACTATAAATTTGGGGGGGGGGGGGGTTGTTAGTTGTCTTTTACGACTAACTTTTGTATAGAAAAGTTTTCCAAAATGTATATAAATCTCCCAATTTATGGTTTTTTTTGGTAGAATTGTAAATATTTCTAGTTTAGTTTTCATATGCGCTCAGTAGAAGCCTTCCTTATGAATTTAATGTAAATTTCACCTCAATTTCAGGCAAAAAGGAGAAAATTATGAAGGTGCAAAAGTTGGTGTCTCGCTAAGCCTGAACCATGCGCTTAGCGAGACCAAACCGCTAAGCGAGACAGCAGTGGCTTAGCGACTGAGGATAAGCCTGAAGAGAGTTCTTCCAGCTCGCTAAGCGAGACGATTGTCTCTTCTGTGCTAAGCGCGAGATTGGCGCTAAGCCAAATCTCACTTACTCGCGCTTAGCGCGAGAATGGCGCTAAGCATGCCTTCACAAATAGAAAGCCCTTTTTTAAGCCTGACTTGTGGAGAATGTGAAGAGGTTTGAATAGACTACAAATTGTGTGTAGAGAACAGAGGAAAAGATGAGCAAGGAAGCAAAGGCCCTAACTTTTAGGTAGATTCTAGGTTAAAGAGTAAGTCCTAGGTTTTTAGAGGTGGAGGAGGAATCCCATTGCTTTGTAATCTGGTATTTTCTCTGAAACCCTTATCTTATTTGTGAAAGCTGCTCCCTTGTAATGGAGGGCTAAAATCCTTTGTTGGGAATCTCTGCTGAATACTTGATGTAAATATTATTATTATCTATTTGAAGTTATTTTCATGTGTTCAATGTTTCTATCTATGCTTATTTATGCATGCTTATGGTTTGATCACCCATTGGTGTATGCTGTTAGGAACTTTAGCATTGGAAAATATACTGTTTCCTTAGAACTTGATAGAGCAAGACTAGATAGCTACATTGTTAGGAATAGAGTGCAGGGTTTTGATTTTTATTATGCTGTGATTATAATGCTGTTTAAATTAAGCTAAGTTCAACAAGAGACTTCTGCGAACGAAGTTTAGTTTAAATTAGGCCAAACTCACAAGACATCGGTGTTTGGTATTTTTGTTCTCAGTATAGAACACATAAATAATTTTAAATAGAGAAAAACTCTAATTGCATCAAGTATCTCGGTAGAAGGACCCAACGATTTTACTTATTTTTTTCACACTCAATTGCTTATGTTTATTGTTTCTTTGATTAGAATAGAAAATACCTTTGTTTTCAATTCGTGACACTCTTTTTACAAACACTTGCATTTTGAATGACACTTTTCCAAGTAAAACAAGTTCCCTGAGTTTGATACTCGATTCATTCTATTTTAATTATTTACTTGACGACCCGATGCACTTACCGGTTAAATTTCACATCCACAAAAACAAGTAGTGCCGGGATGTGAAACAAGAACTTACACTTGAGATGTTACTTTTTAAATAAATTTTAGGTGAAATACTTAAGGTTCTTTTTAGTATTGTTCACTGTTCAAAATTTAAGTTTTTTCTATCTTCATAACCTAAATGCCTAGCTCTATTGCTCTTTAATATGTAGGTTGGTTTTGCATTGCTGGTTAAATTTGTGCAGAATTGCATTCCCAATGATCTATTGTAGTTATAAGCTGGTATATAATATTAATATTGCTATATAGTTTAAACTACAATATTGGGGGATATACAGTGCTATGCTCTTAAAATATAGTATTTGGGGGGGGGGGGTATACACAAGTATCTTTCTATTTCCTTAAAATAGTAACAAATACTATGTACAACAACAACAATGGTTGTTTTGGAGGGCCACAACCAATATTTGTTGCCAATATCAACAGTAAAGACTGAAGTCCAAAGTGAGTAAGGAAAAGAATTGCCAAATTATATCATTGGGAAGACTGTTAATCCTATAAACTTGTTTTAGCTTATTTTTATTGAAGCCAACTTTCGGCCCTTGCCTCTACATCCTTAGGCTATTTGAGATCTAGGGAGAATTAAGATAAGGAACATGGAGTAGAACTTTTATTTGGCGGCGATAATATTCACTAGTATTTGTGAAGATATTTAGTGCCACTTTGGTGGTGTGCATGATAGGATAAAATAGGATAAAATAGCAAGATAAAGGCAAGATTGGAAAAAAAGTATTGAATAAAATGAAACAAGGAAAAAGTAGTTTTCCAATATTGGGTCTGAAAGCAATTATATGAACATAGAAACAAATCTCATCGCAAAATTTGGAAAACAAGAACAAAATCCTAAAAGTTGAATCGACATGAAAGCTTCCTGTCATAGAGATCATAGATTTAGTGTTTCTACGGGTTTCTATTGTTCACAGAGTTTGCTTGTGAGGGTGCCATATGAGAGTGAGTCGTTTGTTCTCTTTTAATATTTGTGGCTCTGGTGCAGTGGGGAAAAGGGATAGCATGGAGATTTGAATCAGAAAATACAATAGAGCCAATAAAAAAGGAAGAGCAAGAAAACAAGATTAGGACTTCAAATTCACTATAGAACTATTACATTGGTTAAAAAAAATAATCAATGTCTCTTATATCAGTTATAATTTTGGGGGATATATAATATTTGTTAGTAATATTGTTATAGGATATTCGTTAGTTGTGTTAGTTGGTTATAGATTTTTAGTTAGTTTGTTAGTTAGTTTCTTGATTGTAAGTTACTACTACTAGTCCAACAAGCTCTATAAGCAACACATGCATCACACTCATTTGCATATTTTCATATTAATCAATATAATGGATATTAAAAGCGTAACACTACTGCCTACCAGAACTTGTTGGCGGATGTCAAAGATTCAAGTCTACACAAATAAATTCGACAAAGAAAAAAGCAGCCAATTACGTGTTTCTCCTTTCACTAATAGTGCACAGGATACTATCATTGTCTTTTCTCTCCTTTTGTTTTTGGGTTGAAATACGCACTGTTGCATACCTATGATTTTAAAAACTGAAGTTGATGAAACTCAACCCAAGTCTCTAATACACAAAAATGATAATGACGACAAAGTCCTACTTCACTATATGATTTCAGTTACATGGGTTATAGAATGTAATTCAATTTGAAAGATATTATTCATCATGAGATGTTTGTTGTTGCATTTGTGGTGTTTTGTGTCTTGTTGTGTAACTAAATGATATTTATTTGTTTATCGCAGGAGCCTTGCCTATTGTCCCATATACGAATTTTTGTAAAAAGTCTGTGCTTGAGTGGGAAAAGAAGAGTGGTAAGGCTTGGGTCCACTCTCTCCCTGAAGTCTTATCCTATCGAATTCACAAGAGGCCATGGAGTATAGCTGCGCTTGAGTGGGAAAACCACGTTCTGCTTCAAAAGAAAATTACCCTTTTTTTTTTTTACTTTTTGTCTCTCTTGTGTTTGTATAACTACACTTGTTAATTGAATGCTTGTATTTTGCTATTCTCATGTCCAATTAATTGAGGGTCTTTTGGTTGTGATGATATCATTTGGCTTTTACATTAGTATGTGACTACTACCTTCACTTGTTTTTAACTTAAAAATTATCCATAATGGTCATATACACCTAGAGAGAGAAAGACAAACAAGAGAAAAGTGTTTTGGACTTCAGGTTAAGTGGATAAATCCAAGAGTGATGTAGGCTAGGGGTAGGACCCCGCAAGTTACTTAAATTTAGTTTAAGAGTCTCAGTATAATCAATTAATTAATTAGTTAGTTATGGCGAACACTTGTTGTCCCATTCAGTTGGAGCCTAAGACACTAAATCAAGTGCAGTTCACTCAAGCAAGGGTACATGCATAACCTGTAACACCATTTAAGGTCTCTATCAAATCATTGCCTTCTCTCCTAAACAAAGGGTGTTTTTTTTTCATCAATCAAGAATACTATATCAGCAGGGAGGTATCCAGGTTTCTCATCACCCACTCCTTCAAATGTAATCTTTGTTCCTTTTCTCCATCTCGACTTCACCTCAATTTTCAAAATCTGAAAAAAAATGATGATATGGCTGCTCAGGATCATGCTAAGTAGTCTTTGATGCAGAAAAATGAGTCTGAAAATGATGCTATTATGGTGCCCGAGAATAGAGGTTTATGTTTAGGTGCAACTGGTCTTGATGCTGAATATGTGGAAGAGAATTCAGGTACAAAAGAGGTTTGTGTCCAAGATGCAGGAGCAGGATAGATACTGCACACAGATTTACCTAGGTTTCCTTCACGAGAAATGGATCAGCATTTAGGTCAAAGGGATTCAAAATTGGCTGCCATGGAATCAGAGGAAGCAGAGGAATGCACCTCTACCACTGGAGATGCCTCTTTTGCATCTGTTGCTGATGTCTCAGAAGTGGACACAAAAGTTGAATTTGATTTAAATGAAAGGCTCAATGCAGATGATGGGAAATGTAGTGAGATACCTGGGTCTACACCTGCTGCAAGATTGGTTAGTCCTGTTCAATTTTATGCTTCATCCATGTCTTTTGGTCAGTCCTTCCACTAGGAACACCTATTCTGCCGTAATAATATCTTCAATTATGTTTAATAAAGGTGATAAGTCATTTTCAATTTTTTTCCCATAATGTGTCACAAAGGGTGTTGGGTCCTGCAACTGGCAGCAACCCATTTGGACCTGATATTTATAGGGGGCAGTTTTGTCATCTTCTCCTGCAGTGCCATATCAATATGCACCATTTAAGTATCCTGTCTTCCCTTTCAATTCCATCTGTCCTCTTCCATCAGCATCATTTTCTGGTGGATCAACTCCTTATGTAGATACAACTTCAAGAGGGAGGCTTTGCTTCCCTGTAGTAAATTCATAACTTATAGGTTCTGTTGGTAATGTTTCAGCCCATTACCCCAGGCCTTACATTGTTAGTCTCCGAGATGGTAGCAATAGTATGGTGCTGAGAACAGCAAGAAAAGGACAAGGCAGGGTTTCGATCTTAATGCTGGACCTGGTTAAGACATAGAGGGGAGAGATGAGAGCTCACCTCTTCTACCACAACAAGTTTCTGTTGCTAGTTCACAGGCCCAACTTGAAGAGTAAGCAAGGATGTTTCACTTAAGCAGTGATGTTCTTAAATGGAAGGAACCTAATGGGGGGTGGGATGGCTACAAGCAACCATTATGGCAGTTGTCGCAACCTACCCTTCGGCGGGAGGGCGACGCGGGGCTCGCGGGTGCGTGTTCCAAGAAAGGAATATGCGCGGAGTCGCCACCAACGTTTATTTGAGGAAAACATCGGAAAAACTGGAAAAGACGTGGTCTACAAACTTTAAGTGAAAGGTTCGGGAGTTGTATTTACGCACGGGGAAGGTATTAGCACCCTACACGTCCGTCACAAGAGACGACAACCTTTAATCAAATGTGCAAATATGACTTCAATTTATATTCTTTCCCTTTATACGTTCTTATGTCTTTTTTATGCCTTTTTATGTTTTTATCTTTTTGTGGTCGACAAGGGCGTTTCCCTTTGCTCCTACGTATTCCTCAATTGTGATGAGAAAATCAGACCTACATAGTTCTTTTGTGAACAAAGCGTTTTGGTTAAGTTGTTTTTTAGTTTTTATTGAATGAAAGGTCATTTAAGGCGTTGGACCATTAGACAATCTTTCGATTCTTTTGAAAAGTGAGAAAACGTTAAGGCATTGGACCATTAATGATTTCTTTATTTTTGAAAGAGGTAACAAAGTTACATATTGATTTTACGCTTTTTAGAAATCTACACTTAACCATTAAAAGCGGAAAAGACCATTTCAAGGCGTTGGACCTTTGAAAATGGCTTTTTTAGGCGATGAAAAAAGTTTGGTTTATGAATTGATTTTAGCCTTAGTTTCACTTTGGTTATTAGTCGATTCGATTTAAGAAAGATAAATTCCAAAGAAAAACGTCTGATTGATTTTTTTGATTTATTTTACTAAAAGATATTTTTGATTATTATATTATTATTTTACCTCTTTTTGGTTTCCAACGTGGTTACGGCATGACCGAACGGTCGGATTTCATTTTAACAGAAATTAACGGATATTACAATTCAAATGATCGGTGGAAATTTATTTTATTTTTTTGATTAGGCAAGAAAATGATTTAAGCAAATAACTAAAGTACGTCAAAAGGGGGTACGGAAAGTAAATGAAATGAAAATAAAAGCACGTGAAAACAAATGAGGACCACCAAGGGTACATAGAATGAATTGAAAAGTTCGATTTCGGGTACTTACCGGTTGAAGATCGAAGAACGATGAAGAACGAACGAAGAACGTTGAAGAACGGTCGAAAATCTTCGCGAAATCACCCACGGAAACATTACAGAAGCGGCTCGGCTTGGATTTTCTTCACAGAACCAATTTTTTCCACTAATTTCAAGTGATTCTCGAATTACCAGGAGGGCTGAACCTTTTTTCTCTCCACTTCTCCCCTTATTTATAGAAAAATGGGGGAGATGCTTGCCACCCAGCTCGCCCAGACGAGCTGGGTTGCTTCCTCCAGAAGCAACTGCCTTCTGGAGGAATTTTCTGGAAGGCCCAAGTGGGCCAGGTTGCTATTTGCACCCCCATTTTTACTAAGTGCACCCCCTGCCTTGTTTTGGTGATTCTTTTTCCGTAACGTTACGAAACTTTACGAATTTCATAACGATGCTTGTTTTCTTTCCGTAATGTTACGAAACCTTACAGATTACGTAATCATCCCCTTTTTTGCCTCCTAGAATGTTACGGAACTTTACGGATTACGCACTAACACTTCCTTTCAATTTCTGGCATGTCACGGAACTTCACGGATTGTGCTACAATGTTTTCTTTTAGCTTCCGGCATGTCACGGAACTTCACGAATTGCCTAACGATGGGTGCCAAGTACCTCGAAGTGGTCAAACGAGGGTCGCATCCCAACAACGGATGGTCCCCGGGTGAAATTAGAGTATGACAGTTGCCCCTCTTTACTTGTCTTTTATTGGAGATTAAAAGGAAGTAAAGATAAGACACTAATTTCATTCGAGCGAAACAACATTCGGCCAGTGAACCTCCCTGCCAGCGGAACCTGCAAAAATTTGAAAATGATAAGTACCGACGCATCATCCTGATACTATCAAATTTGTTCATCTCGGTTGATACAAGACACAGAATGACCATAATTTGTCTCTGCGTTTTGTTGGAAACGATCGAGCCTGGGCGGCGAGACACAGAATGACCATAATTTGTCTCTGTGTGCCACCGGACACGACCGCCTCTGGACGGTGAAAAGGTGTGCGGAATGACCATAATTTGTCTCCGCCCACCTCTCAACTTGCTGTTTTTGAATGACAAAGGGCACAGAATTTGTCTCTACGCGTTTATCACCCAACTTGTGAAATCTGAATGACAAAGGGCGCAGAATTTGTCTCTGCGCGTTTATCACCCGCCTCGCTGCTCCTGAATGATAAAGGGCGCAGAATCTGTCTCTGTGCGTTTACCCACTCAGCTTGTTGTTCCTGAATGATAAAGGGCGTAGAATCTGTATCTACACGTTTACCCACTCAGCTTGTTGTTCCTGAATGATAAAGGGCGCAGAATCTGTATCTACGCGTTTATCCACTCAGCTTGCTATTATGCTTCGAGTCTTAGAGATAGCAAAAGAAAGTTTTTACGGATAACCACTCGGGTATCTCCGCATGTCACGTGACTCCAGTGTCAGTATGACAGAATTTGTCTGCGCGGAAGATGACGTAAATCTCCGCGTGTCAACGGGCTTGTTGGTCGCGATTGACAAAAGGTGCAGAAGACGACGTTAGTCTCTGCGTGCTATCATGCTTTGAGTCTTAGAGATAGCAAAAGAAAGTTTAAACGGATAACCACTCGGGTATCTCCACATGTCACGTGACTCTAGTGTCAGTATGACAGAAATTGTCTGCGCGGAAGATGATGTAAATCTCCGCGTGTCAACCGGCTTGTTGGCCGCGATTGACAAAGGGAGCAGAAGATGACGTTAGTCTCTGCGTGCTATCATGCTTTGAGTCTTAGAGATAGAAAAAGATAGTTTAAACGGATAACCACTCGGGTATCTCCATATGTCACGTGACTCCAGTGTCAGTATGACAGAAATTGTGGGGGCGGCCGACAAAAGTGAGGCTCTTGCTCCTACGTATCCTCAATGAGGAACTCAGACCTACGTAGTTCTATATAACTTGTGAGACTAAAAACAGTCTCGGTGTTTTCTTCACTAAAAATGCGAACATGCTTTTAGTAAAGAGAGAAAACTTCCAACTAATCGGAGCAACATATGCTTCTCGGACGAAAAACAATGTGTCTATCGAGGAAGGGGAGTATGCTGATGAAATCTTCTCATAACCACAAATGAGATTTTGGATGTTAGCATTTCATTTCTAAATGACTATTTAGAGGAAACACTGGGTTTAACAAAAATAGAAGAAAATCACTCAAAGTGTATCAATCTCACACAGGTAAGTGTTTCATCCTAAATCCGAACCAGAGGTATGTCATGACTTGATTTTGCAAATCATTTCCTATCAAATCAAAGATTACATGCGTGATCATGGATCAGTAGGACTTTTTCTTGGGAATGGGTTTTTTCTTGGTGGAAAATTTGGCTTTGAGTGTTTTTTTTTTACCTTTTTCTTTTCTGTTTTTGTTTAGCACAAGGCGAACAAGTCACCGACGCACGGGATTTTGGTTGGTAATCGAAGGGAGAGGACCACTTTAGGTCGTGGTTTCCTTTCTTTCCATATTTACTTTGGTGATAACTCTATATTTGTTTAGATGTCGTCTGGTCCCAAGACTTTTTTGTATATTTCTTCTGTTTTCTTTCGATCCTTGATTGAGAATTTTCTTTCCTTTTTTGCTTTCTTCCGATTCTTTTGATCGGGAATTTTCTTTCCCTTTTTCCTTTTCTCTTCTTTTCTTTTTCTCCTCCCTTTTTTTGCTTTCTTTTGAGGGCAAGGCTTATGGTGAGTTGGGACTTTGGCTGAAGGCTTGTAGAACGGATGGACATGATATATGTCAGGGTGTTGGTCTGGTTTAGGGATAAAAGGGGATGTCCCACATTATTTCCATGACACAAATGCAACAATGATGATTTGGTAATTTTACGCAAAACTAGTCATGCATGCACCTATGTGGACACTCAAGTGTCGAAAAACTTTTTGGTCATGTGATGCTAAGGCTCATAATTCATTTTTCTATTTTAGTCAACCCAGTGTTTCCAAAATATGTTCTTTCATCAATTTGTGGATTCATCCAAATCTATTTTGGGTGTTCGAAAAACTTTCACAGCATTTTTACCCTTTAGGCGTACACATTTTCTTTCAAAAACTGGTTATGATCAGTGAATTCTTTCAAAGAAAAGTTGGAAATTATCTCTTTTCGCAAGCATGTTGTTTTTAGCTAGACAACTTTTTATTTTTATTATTTTATTTTTTCTCTTTTCTTCCTTCTTTTCTTTTCTTACTTGCTCTCTTTTCCTTTTCCTCTTTTTCCTTTTCTAAGTTATTTATCATTTGTTCATTTCCTCTCTCTTCTTTCTTTTTTTCTCTTTTTCTCTCTGAAAAGGTCGTGCGGACGAGGGCGCACACCACCTACTTACGGCTAACCACAAGGTGAACGAAAAATGCACGAAAATGGTAAGTCGCAAAAATGGTGACGAAATAACTAAGAGCCATAACGCCAAAAATTTCTAACAGAAATGAACAACAATGATAGTAATGTTAGTAACCATATGAACAAAACAGAAAATAGTAATGTCAACAGCAATATGGGCAATAACAGAAAACGTTAATAGCAAACTAAACCAAACAAAAACAGATATGTCAAAAAATGCGGTGACCTCGGTCACGTGGCTCTGTTGCCTCCCAAGAAATCGAGAAAATCCGTCATCTCCTCATCCATGCGGGCCTCCTTTCCATTGTCGGGAGCCTCTGCAGGCGCCTCCCCTGCCTGGGCCTCAGGCCAATCTCCGGGCCATGCGACCTCTGCCTTGAACTGGTCTGGAGTAGGGCACGGAAAAAGAGCGAAACCCTGGCTCTGCAGACTGAGGCTGAGCTGGTAGAGATAGTCATGGGTCTGCACGTGCGCCCTGTGGTTGGCCGCCTACTGTCGAACCAAATGCCGTAAATACCGCTCCGTGTCGAATGACTCAGCTGGATCAGCCTGATGAGGTGGCAGCGGTGCGTCTAGGGCCTGCGGTGCGCCACCCTGCGCCTGTCTAGGCATGCAATACTTCTCTATGAAGGCCCGGGTGATTGGCGGTCGAATCACCTTACTAGGTGTGACGGGAACCCCGAATGACTGGCAGAGACCCCTGATCAATGCTGGAAAACCCAGGGCCCTGTTAGACTTATCTGGGTCTAAAGGGTGCCTGGTAGGTGGCATACACCAGCTGACACTTCGACAGAGGGAGGTCGGAGTTATGATTGCTGGGCAGGATGTTGCTGAGCAGCAACGTCATCCATGTCTGGGTCATGGTAGTCATGTTGGTGCGCATGATCCGCACCCGTCTCCCGACAGCGGTCCGGGCAAAATCCAGACCTGGTATGCATAGCAGCTGGGCAATGGCCTCCTCGTCAAATCCATCGGCCCGGTTCCTTCTCTGACTATACTCGCACTCCTGGCCCTCCTCCAACACTAGTGGGTATCCCAGGAACTGGCTGAGGGCATCTGCATCAAAAGGAATCCACTGGCCCCTTGCCCATGACCGCATGTCCCGCACGCCCTCCTCCGTGGGCCAAGCATTGGCATAAAACTCGAGAACTATATCTGGATCAAACTTGGCCATGGGAGTGACCAGCGACGTCCAACGCTGACGAGCTATCTCCTCCTGGAAACCTGTGTACTCATCGTCCCTGAGCTGGACGCGTCTCTCAATATGGAAGGACTGTCGCAACGTGCCCTTTTGCGGGCGAGCGAGGGCGAGGCTCACGGGTGCGCTTTCCAAAGGAGGAAAGATGCGCGGAGTCGCCACCAACGTTTATTTGTGGAAAACGTCGGAAAAACCGAAGGAAACTGGTCAAAATGAAAATTCTAAGTTCGGGAGTTGTATTTACGTTTGAGGAAGGTATTAGCACCTCTCACGTTTGTCTCAAATGACAACAGCCTATTTTTTAGAATTGTGGAATTTGTGTTACCTTAACTTTTATTTCTTTTTATTTTTTGAGGTCGACAAAAGCGGGACTTTTGCTCCTACGTACCCTCCATCGAAGAGGAAATCAGACCTAAGTAGTTCTTTCTTATGCGTGAATCAAGTGATTCTTTTTACTTGAAAGGTGATCATTTTAAGGCGTTGGACCTTAAAAATGATCCATTTTACTTGGTAAGAAACTGAAATGATAAACTTTCAAAACCCTATTTTTTTGTGGACGAGCTTGACTAGGCGAGTTGATTTTAGCCTTAGTTTCACTTTAATTATTAGCCAATTCAATTAAGAATGAGAAATCCCAAAGAGAAAACGTCCGATTGATTTTTTGCTTTATTTTACTAAAAGGTATTTTTTCCGATTATTATATTATTATTTTACCTCTTTTTTGATTTCCAACGTGGTTACGGCACGACCGAACGGTCGGAATTCATTTTAACCGAAATTAACGGATGATACAATTCAAACTATCGGTGAAAATTTATTTTATTTTTAGATTAGGCAAGAAATGACTTAAATAAATGGCTTAAGCACGTCAAAAGGGGGTATAAAAAGCGAATGAAAACGAGAATAAAAATACATGAAACAAAATGTGGACCACCACGGGTACATAGAATGAATTGAAAAGCTCGGTTTGAGGTACTTACCCGTTGAAGACTGAAGAAAACGAAGAACGAACGCTAAATGTTGAAGAACGGTCGAGAATCTTCGCGTAATTACTCACGGAAACGTTACGAAAACGTTGCGGAAGTGCCTCGGCTTGAATTTTCTTCACGGAAATAATTTTCCTCACAATTTCGAGAGAATGAGAAGTGCCAAGAAGGCTGAACCCTTTTCTTCTTCACTCCTCCCCCTATTTATAGCAAAATAGGGGAGGAGCTTGCCACCCAGCTCGCCCAGGCGAGCAAGGTTGCTTCCTCCAGAAGCAACAGCCTTCTGGAGGAAGGATCTGGAAGGCCCAAGTGGGCCATATTGCTATTCGTACCCCTTTTTTTTACTAAATGCACCCCCCTTCTACTTTTTTGGTAATTCTTTTTCCGTAACGTTACGAAACTTCACGAATTTCGTAACGATACTTATTTTCCTTCCGCAAGGTTACGAATCCTTATGGATTATGTATTTACTCTTTTTTAGCTTTCGAAGAAGTTACGGAAACTCACGGATTACGCAAAAACACCTCTTTTCAATTTCTGCCACATTACGGAATTTCACGGATTGCGTAAGCCTGCTTCCTTTTGATTTCTGACACGTCTCGGGACTTCATTTTTTGTGCAACAAAGGACACCAAGTATCTCAAAGCGGCTAACCAAAGGTTGCATGTCATCAAATAATAATCCCCGGACGAAATTAGGGCATGACAAGGACCATCCCTTGATGGCTTCGAAACGCTGCTGGTGCTCAGCGCTCTTGAAACGATGGCTGTCGAACTCGGGAGCGGCACTAGTCCCTTCGGCCGTGGTGTCCTTCCTAGATCTTTTTGTGGAAAGCTTTCTCGGAGCCATTTCCTGCGAAGACAAACATTTGGAAAGTTAGTTTACAAGAAAATGCTTATTTTAACGCAAAAACGACATGCTAATCTTTCCGATTTAGAACAAACTTGTGCACACATTTCCTTAATGTAGAACATTTATGAACATGCGTATGAGTAAAATATCAACATACAAGGATATTCAAAATATTCTAGTTACCACACATATATATTTTTTTGAAAAGAATACATATACATATGCCCAAAATATTGTGTCAAAATTACACATGATCATATCCCAAGCATTTCGCTACCACAAACTACCTACGCATATTTGAAGTATTAACATACAAATTTTTGTTGTTTCATTCACATTATTTATACATATATGTACATTGGGGAGCCAATCTCACGTCATGCACACACTTGCATTTGAAAAGGAAATTTTCATGCCATCTATATACACTTGAGGGGCAATTCCACATCATATATTCATTTGGGAAGCATCCTCGTGCCATTTTTGACATGGGTACATTTTTTAAAAGGCTCATTATGCTACCTATCCATAAATATACATATTTTGAAAGGCATTTTTTTGCTATTCATTCACACTTTGCAAGGTATTTTTATGCCACATATATTCACATATATACATACCGTTGAAAGGTATTTTCCATGCTACCTAGGTGCAAGATATTCCTCATGGGGCAGCAAAATTTAAATTCTAATAAAAACCTCTCAAACATGTCCTAATATTTTTCATGCTGTCCCTATATATATAAAGCAGTCCCACAATCCCAAGCTTACAAAACCATGCTCATATGTCATTGAGGCATTTCACCAAGCACTTGGTGGGCGCATGTTTAGGCATGAATAGCAAGAGAGTGGGGGCAATGTGGCATGCCCCATTGCTTCAGAACGCAGCATAGGCCTAGGGCCATCCCATACAAACCCCTAACTCACATCAATCAAGCATGAAAACAAACCAAAATTGCCCCACAAATTTGAGCACATTCCCACAATTTAGAGCATCAAAAGAAGACCAAAATACACCAATGGAAAGCTAGAAAGCTCAAGGATGAGATACTTACTTGTTGGAGTGAGTAACAACACTAAGAATGGAAGCAAAAGCGCAAAAATGGTGGCCTAGGGGTGAAAAACCCTTAACTCCTGTGAGCTCTCTTCTTTTGAATGAGGGGGGGGAAGTTTTTGAGTGCAAAAACATTCCCCTCCCTCGTTTTTTTATATTCTGGTGCAGGGGTTGCTCGCCCAGGCGAGCTAACCTGCCATTTTTTTTTCTAGGGGGACATAAGCATGGCCCTCGGCGTTCGCTTACTCGAACCCACTCAAGGTAGATTAGGCATCCATTATTTATTTTAAACAAACAACAGTAATAATTACTGTGAATTTAAAGGATACTAGGCTGCCTTGCAGTGGCGTTTTTCGCTTGTCCCGAGCCGGGAAGGGACGACGATTTGTCGGTCGTGACCCTAGCCTTTATTTGCATCCGTCCCTAAGTACCTGAAAGTAGGAAGCGACAATGCATGGCAAATCGTGACCGCATCGTCGACTTACCTTGATTGGTTTCTGCTTTTAGCTTTGTCTCGACCTCCGATTGTAGCCTAAGACGATTCTGCCCCTGTTTATCACAACAATATGCATGCATATGCGTATGCATGAATGTTTTCAAATGCAATAATCTTATTAGTGAAAGCTGGTTAGGTTCAGTTTTGATTAAGCGCTTGGGGCATCCCATGAACTGAGCGAAAGGGCTCAGGTTATTACAAACTAACACATGGTTTAAAACTAAAGTGATGACTGAAGCCTCAAACCCATGTTCTCTTCCTTTAAAAGACTGTTACGAGAGATATACAGTGGACGGGAATCCCTGGTGGAAACCAAGAAGACATACAAAAATAAAAGAACATGCAGCGACATCCTTAATTGCCCCAGATTCTAAGCATAGTATCGCTTGACAACATCAGAGTTCACAGGTAAAGGTAGCTCTTCGCCATCCATGTTGGTAAGCATCAGGGCTCCTCCGAAAAAAGCCCTTTTCACAACGAAAGACCCTTCGTAGTTCGGGGCCCACTTCCCTCGATTATCCTTAACGGCGTGGGACATCTTTTTCAGCACAAGGTCTCCCTCATGGAACTTGCGTAAGCGTACCTTCTTGTCGAACACATTCTTCATTCTTTGTTGATACAAGCGCCCATGACTCATGGCCGTCAAGTGCTTACCTTCAATAAGGTTGAGTTGGTCATAGCGTGTTTGAGCCCACTCTGATTCTTCTAAGCCCGATTCTGCTAGTATCCTCTGGGAAGGGATCTCTACTTCAAATGGGAGTACCGCTTCCATTCCATAAACCAAGGAATACGGCGTTGCCCCAGTAGAAGTTCGTACTGAAGTTCGGTACCCATGCAAGGCAAAAGACAACATCTCATGCCAATCTTTGTATGATACTGTCATCTTCTGAATAATTTTCTTAATATTCTTGTTGGCTGCTTCCACGGCTCCGTTCATCTTTGGCCGGTAGGGCGTGGAGTTGTGATGTTGGATTTTGAAATCCGCACACATTTCCTGCATCATCTTGTTATTCAGGTTGGTGCCATTGTCAGTAATGATATTCCTAGGGAGTCCATACCGACAAATCAACTCTCTCTTTATGAATCTGACCACTACACTCCTCGTGACATTGGTGTAGGAAGCCGCCTCGACCCACTTGGTGAAATAATCTATCGCCACGAGAATGAAGCGATGACCGTTCGAAGCCTTGGGCTCGATGGCCCCGATGACATCTATTCCCCACATGGAAAATGGCCAAGGGGCGTACATGACATTCAGAGGATGTGGCAGAGCATTGACATTGTCCGCGAACGCTTGACACTTGTGGCATTTCCTTACATGAACGCAACAATCACTTTCCATTGTGAGCCATTAATAACCTGCTCTCAGGATCTTCCTGGCCATAGCATGCCCATTGGCGTGTGTTCCAAACAAACCCTCGTGGACTTCCTCGATCATGTGGTTCGCCTCTTTGGCATCCACGCATCGCAGGAGAGTCATGTCGTGGTTCCTTTTATATAGTATGTTCCCGCTCATGAAGAAATCGGCTGCTAATCTCCTTAATGTCCTTTTATCATTGTCGGAAGTTTCCGGTGGGTACTCTTTGCTTTCGACAAATCGCTTGATATCGAAATACCAAGGCTTACGTCCCGTTCCTCTTCCACCTGGCAACAATGTGCGGGTTTTCCACGACACCAGAACTCAATGTATGGTAGATCCCCGTGCGGCGTTAGCTGGAACATGGACGCCAAAGTGGCAAGCGCATCAGCCATTTGATTTTCCTCCCGGGGAACATGATGAAAGGAGATCTCATAAAAGGAATTAGCCATCTCCTTGATATAGGCTTTGTAGGGTATCAGCTTGGGGTCTCAAGTTTCCCATTCCCCTCTCAGCTAGTGGATCACCAACATCGAGTCCCCGTACACCTTGAGTAGCTTGACATTGGAGTCAATCGTCGCCTAGACGGCCAGGGCACATGCTTCATACTCAGCCATATTGTTGGTGCAGTCAAACCCCAGCCTGGCTGTGAAAGGTACACATTAATTGTATGGAGAGACCAATACTGCTCCAATGCCATGGCCTAGAACGTTTGACGCTCCATCAAACCACACGGTCCATTTGTCCCGGTCCTCGTCTGGTTTTTCGTCAAACAAGGCCATGATGTCCTCATCCGAGAATTCGGGATGCATGGGCTGATAGTCGTTGAGAGGCTGCTGAGCCAAATAATCTGCTAAGGCGCTTCCTTTTATCGCCTTTTGGGTGATGTAAACTATATCAAACTCGGATAGCAAAACTTGCCACCGGGCAATCCGTCCCGTAAGAGCTGGCTTTTCAAAGATGTACTTAACCGGGTCCATCTTGGATATCAACCAGGTGGTATGGCTCAGCATGTATTGTCTTAAGCGATGGGACGCCCAGACTAAAGCACAACACGTTCTTTCGAGGAGGGAAAAATTCATTTCACAGGCCGTGAACTTCTTACTCAAGTAGTAGACAACGCGCTCTTTCTTTCCGGACTCGTCATGTTGCCCCAGCATACATCCCATCGACTCGTCCAAAATCGTCATATACAAGATGAGAGGCCTTCCGGGTACCAATGGCATAAGCACAGGAGGATTCATGAGACACTTTTTGATCCTCCCAAATGCCTCTTGACAATCCTCATTCCAACGGTTGGTTTGGTTTTTGCGTAAGAGTTTGAACAACGGCTCACTAATAGCAGTGAGCTGTGATATGAATCTGGTAATAAAATTCAAACGTCCCAGGAAGCCTCGGACTTGCCTCTCGGTACGGGGTTCCGGCATCTCAAGGATGGCCTTCACCTTTTCAGGATCTACCTCTATCCCTTTCTGGCTTACGATGAAACCTAGCAATTTCCTTGATTTGACCCCAAAAGTGGACTTAGCGGGGTTCAACCTCAATTGATACTTCCTAAGCCTTTCAAACAACTTCCGCAGGTTAACGAGGTGTTTCTCCTCAGATTTAGATTTGGCAATTATGTCGTCCACATAGACCTCGATCTCTTGGTGCATCATATCGTGGAACAAAGCTACCATGGCCCATTGATAAGTTGCCCCAACATTCTTGAGTCCAAAGGACATCACCTTGTAACAGAACGTCCCCCACAGGGTGACGAAGGTAGTCTTTTCCATATCCTCTAGCGCCATCTTTATCTGATTGTAACCGAAGAACCCATCCATGAAGGAAAATAAAGCGAAATTGGCCGTATTATCCACAAGGATATCGATGTGCGGCAAAGGAAAGTTGTCTTTGGGACTGGCCCGATTTAGGTCCCGATAATCCACACACATTCGCACTTTCCCATCCTTCTTAGGAACTGGTACAATGTTGGCAACCAATTCTGGGTACCGAGCGACAGCCAAAAACCCAACGTCAAATTGTTTCTTTACCTCTTCTTTTATCTTCAAGGATGTCTCGGGCTTCATTCTTCTCAGTTTCTGTTTTACCGGGGGACACTCAGGATTTAGGGGTAATCAGTGCTGTACAATGTCAGAACTCAAACCGGGCATATCTTGGTACGACCAAGCAAAGATGTCTGGGTAGTCTCTTAGCAGGGCTGTTAATTCTTCGCAGATGGGCATGGTCATACCCGTGCCTATCTTTACTTCCCTTTTTCCACTGCCAGTTCCCAAGTCTACCAGTTCTGTCTCTTCTTGATGAGACCCATTTCTTGGTCCTCCTGGGAGACTATCCTTTCCAACTCCGGGGAAAGTCTCACATCCTCGTTCTCTTCATCTTCTGTTTGATTCATTTCTTGCTCGAAGTCGATGGGTGGGTCCCAGGTATTAGTACCTTCGAGGGACTCGTCGTCGGATCTGGCATTTTAAACATAAAGAAATAAACATGCAAATGGATGAGAATGGGTAGAGACGCAGGAACAAATGAAAGAAAGATCTTTATATTATAGATTCAGGAGCAAAATACACAAAGCCTTAACAAAAGGAAACTCTAAAGCCTAGGCCCAACTGTAGAGCTTTTAAAGCCATAAAAAGGTTTACATTATGCTCGTCGCGTAAATGTCCGGGCACTCCTCCACTCGCCAATTTCCTAGTCGGAAATCAGGAGGGCATGGTCGTACCAACTCTGACCCACTCGGAGCATCATCTTCACATATTGCAACGACTTGGCCTTCGTCCCCTAGGCCCGTGCTTATAAAGCTCCTACTTATGTGGCAGGGCGGGCTTCCTTCGTCTTCTTGTTTTAATCGCGAGCCTTGACTTCCGCTTTTCCTTCCCGCAATGCTTTTCCTTATATCTGCCTGTGTGGGTTTGTAGGGTAACCCAAACTTCCCACGATTTCCCTTGGCACTTATCAGGCTAGTTATGCCGCCGTTGTCCTTGCCTAAACCCATTCCGGGTTCGTAACCATTCCCCAACATTACCCGGGCCACCATCACTGCCGTATCTGACAGGCAAGGTTGCCCAGAGAAGGAATCCACGGAGGAAATACTTACCACCTCGAAAGACTGGAAAGCGGTTTCTAATGACTACTCCGCGGCCTCCATATATGGCATAGAGGATGGGCAACTCACCAAGATGTCTTCCTCACCCAATACGATAACCAAATGCCCTTCCACTACGAACTTTAATTTTTGATGGAGTGTAGAGGGAACGACTCCCACTGAATGGATCCACGTGGGCCTCGTTCAAAACCTTTACTAGCAGAGCCCGATGAGGCTCCGAGCTCATGAGTAATTCCAACAGCGAGACCCTGGCCGGGGTTTTCTTGAGCTGCTCAATAACCTTGAACTCGCTCTGCTGAATTATGCGGAGAAACTCGCTGACTTCCTCTAGCGACACCTCTTTCTTGCCATAACCATCCCTTTTCTCTGGAAGACCTTTCACCGAAGTATCCTCATTCGAAGTGAGGGGCATTTTATCATCTTGTTCTTCCACTAACTTTGCCTTCCCCTTGACGTTTGTGAGTTGAATTGGTAGGTCGGGGGCGCAAATACGCGACCGCTGCGAGTCACACCGCTCAGCCCCGTGATATTGGTTACCTTGGCCGACAACGAACTGATGTCGGTGGCTTCTTCTCCTTCTTTGTTCGGAGGTGTGTACCTCCATGGGACTGCGTGGCTGTTTTGGTATGGGAAAGGGGCAGGTTTAGCTGCCGAGGGGTGTCGAGGCTTTTGCGAAGCTGCGCCCTTGGTGAAATATATCACCAAAGGTTTAGGCCTTCCAAAACTTCTCTCATCCACGGACTGCATACATATATACTGCTCTTCTCTTCCCTCATCACCGACTTCCAGTCGGCCTTGATCTATCATTCGCTGCAACAATTCCTCTACTGCCAAACATGTTTCCATGCTATGTAGCTCACCAGGATGCAACAAACAAGAGTCCTCTTTATGCCCACTGTGGGGAATCACACCTCCCTTTTGTAGGGCCTCAAAGATAAACCTCCTAGGGGTTGCCACGTCCTTTAAAGGTTTAGACCTGCGGGGCCTATCTGACTCAATGGCATTAACCGCTCCCCCTCCATGATTAGCGAGCGGGTTGGTTTTCACGTTGGGCCGATCCTCTTGGAATGTCAGCCATCCAACATCTATCAAATGTTGGACTTTGTATTTAAGGGCCAAGCATTTTTCGATAGAATGCCCCGGGGTATTTCCATGGTACTTGCAAGTTGAGTTAGGATCATACCACTTTGGGAAAGGGGGTTGGAAGATCTTCCCGGGAGTTATCACGACCAGTTGGTTGGCGATGAGGGACGGCAAAAGGTCTTCATACATCATTGGGAGTGGGGTGAATTCTTGAATTGGCCTCGGGGGAAAGTTCCTCATTGCGTTGGAATTGCCGGCTGGGCGAGTCGGGGTTGGAGTTGGAACTTGGGGGGCCTCCCTCTAGACGGGTGCCTTAGGCTGCACGAGTGCTGAATTAGAGGAGTTCCCGGTGTGAGCTGAGAAGCTCGGATGATGTTGCGCATACTGATGTGTACCATGAGATGTCTGTGGGGGTTTGATCCACGCGAGCGCCGAAGTGAAGGCATGGGCATCTCCCTCCTTCCTTTTTGCCCCAGTTTCTCCGATTCTTTTAGCATTGGCACTTGTGGAGGAAACGTAATCGAACTTTCCTCTTTTTAACCCTACTTCGATTCTTTCCCCGGCGAATACTAGGTCCGCGAAGCTGGACGGCATGCAGCCTACCAACTTCTCATAGTAAAACACTGGCAGGGTGTCTACCATCATGGTGATCATCTCCCTTTCGACCATGGGAGGGGCCACTTGTGTTGCCAAGTCTCTCCACCGCTGTGCATATTCTTTAAAGGTCTCACCTTCCTTTTTGAACATATTCTGTAGCTGAGTGCGATCAGGAGCCATATCGGAATTATATTGATATTGCCTTAGGATAGCAGTAATCAGGTCCTTCCAAGTACGGATGCGGGAAGCTTCCAGATTAGTGTACCAAACGACCGCGGCCCCGGCCAAGCTATCTTGGAAAAAGTGTATTAATAGCTTCTCATCCCTAGAGTGCGCGCCCATCTTACGACAATACATCTTGAGATGGTTCTTGGGACAAGTCGTCCCTTTATACTTATCGAAGTCTGACACTTTGAATTTTGGGGGAATAACAACATCTGGTACCAAACAAAGATCCGTCATGTCCGCGAACGGATAGTCACCAAAGCCTTCAATAGCCCTCAATCTCTCCTCGAGGAGATCGAGTTTCCTTCTTTCTTCGATCGCTGGGGGTGGTCCTTCTGTGGACAAGATTATTGGCTGTGCTGTGAGGTTGGGCTGAGGCAAAGTGTTGGGTGCCGGCCCCTCGACGGGGATCGGGGGGTAGAACTCGACATCCCCTTGGGCATACTCTTGATGATCTTCGTGAACCTCGTCGGGCTGTCGAGGAGGCTCCCCTTCAAGGATGGGGGAAAAGACATGACCCGCATCATCTTGCATGATTGGTGGCGTGTAATTAGGTGTCAATCCATAAGGGTAAGCTGCCCGGTTGTATCCCAAATGGGGGTTGCTGTTGTGCCCCAGTGTGCTCGTTCCTTATCCTACCTGAAATTCTGATACTGGGGACAGATGTCGTACAGGATGTCACGACATCGCGCTTTAGAACATGCAGATTGTATATGACCGTATGAACAGATTAAACAAGTAAATAACACAAGAGAATTGTTAACCCAGTTCGGTGCAACGTCACCTACATCTGGGGGCTACCAAGCCAGGGAGGAAATCCACTAAAATAGTGTTAGTTCGAAGATCTAACAGCCACTGTTTACAACCTTCTCACCTAACCACTACCCGTGCAACCTCTACCTAAGAGCCACTCTTAGATATGAGAACCCCTCTCACTCCCTCTCAATCACTCTCCCGTGTTTACAATTAAATCAAATACACACCAGAGATTGCTCTCTGAACAAAAGAGATCAACTCTACACACTCAGGTCCAACACTTGATGTTATGGTGACATCAAGGTGGCTCACAAAACACTCAAGTCCCAAAACTCACTAAATAACTCTTCAATCCCGGACTTGGTACAGAACTCGTGCAGCCTTCATGTTTATATAGCAGTGTGCGTATCTGGGCTGCAACTACTTGCGCTGGATGAGATCTATCATTCTCCTGAAAATCTGCACTTAAAGAACTAAAAGATATAGTTTGATCTTTTAGTTTTTATCTTTAATCTTTAATCCCTGAACGAACTATTCAAGTTTGTAATTCGAACTTTAATTATCTTTTAATTCGTTCCTAAAGATAGATCGCCAATCTGTTGCTAACTGCACATTAATCTGTTAAAGATATAACAGATTTATGTGTCCAGTATTTTCGGGCAGGATGTCCTGGACATTGTATCCGACATCGTGGATCCTGCACATTAATCTGTTAAAGATATAACAGATTTATGTGTCCAGTATTTTCGGGCAGGATGTCCTGGACATTGTATCCGACATCGTGGATCCTGCAGCTTCAATTCTTCATTTGACATTTTGTCTTGCCTTGTGCATTGTGCAGCCCAATCTGATTCCTTGACATAGCGTTGGACATCATGTGCAGCAACTCCAGCTTTCCTTCATTGTCTAAGTGCTTATGTTTTAACAAAATTTTAGCCAATCTTTTAAAGCTCAGTAAAGCTAAGCACTAACAATCTCCCCCTTTGGCAAATTTTGTCTAAAACATACTTAGACACTTCCTGAGCAGGTACGAGCAGTTATGCAAGTGGGATCAGCAACTTCCATTATCAGAGTAATCAAGCACAGCGGTATCTGTAGTGGCGACAGCAAAATTCTGCAAGTTGCAAGTCGTTTCCAGGATGTCAAGACATCTCACGTGACATCAGCTTTCTGCTCCCCCTGTCTCCATGCTCCTACTGCTGTGAAGCAGTTCACTGCGGCATCTTCTATCAGCTACTAGTCTTTTCCAGGATGTTAAGACATCTCTTGTGACATCAGCTTTCTGCTCCCCCTGTCTCCATGCTCTTACTGCAGCATCTTCTATCAGCTACTAGTAGTTACAGTAGCTTACATCAGTCATCATCAGCAGCAGTCTCCCCCTCAAAACCATATACATACAACTCCCCCTCAAAATCATGAATCATCCTCAAACTCATGAATCATGCATACATGCATACATCGTATCATACATCATGCATAATACTATTAATACTATTACTCCCCCTTTTTAGACAGAATTTGACAAAAGTAGAATGCATGCAAATATTACAGACCAATAGCAATTAATTGTTCAAAGGGACATGCCCCTATAGCTAGTAAGAGTAAAAAGCAAAAATAAAGGTCTGATGGTCATGGGGTGGCTTCAGAATCATCATCATCGGATTCTGTATCCTCTGCTGCATCTTCCTCTTCCTCAGCTGCTTCTTCTTCTTCCTCAGCTGCTTCTCCATCATCAATGCCACTTTCTGAGAGTCTTTTGATCAGCCGTTCCAGCTCCATTTTCTTCTCTGTGGTGGCTTTGATGGTGGCGTCCAGCACCTTGCATGTGTCCTTGAGTTCAGCAATCAAGGCATCCTTGGACACAGCACCTGAAGCAGCAGCTTTCCCTGATGTCGAGACAATGTCTGGGACATGTGTCCCCTCAAACAGTTTGTAATGCAGGGACAGAGCAGATTCTCTCTTCTTCACAGAGTCAATGTTGTTTAAAATATTGGGATGTTGACTCAACATAATGCCACACAATACAGTTGGGAAGGCAATGGGTAATTTGACAGCAAAAGATTCTGAATGCTTAACAGTTTGATCAAAAATATAGTTTCCAAAATTAAATTTGGACTTGGTTCCAACAGCATACAGAAATTTACCCAAACCTGTGGCAACAGTGGAAGTATGATTGGTGGGTACCCAGTTTGCAGCCCCAATCCTGTGCAGGATTGCATACTTCACACTTAGCTTCCCTGCAGAAAGCTTCCCTTTCTTTGGCCAATGCTGGACTTGTTTGGCAGTGATTTCCTTGGCAATTTGATGCTCAGAAACAGCAATATCCACCACTCCTTCAGTTGGTCTGCCCAGGTATTTGTTGATTACAGCAGGGGAGAATCTCACACATTTTCCTCTGACAAACACTTTCTGATACTCATCACTCTTTCTGTTTGTTATGTCAGATGGAATGTTGACAATGAATTCCCTGACTAGACTTTCATAGCAATCTCCCAACTTGGTGACAGTTTTCAGCAGTCCAGCAGCCTTGATGAGGTCCATGATCTCCTTGCAATCCAAGGCATTTCTTCCCAGTTCTCTTTCTAAAGCAAGCCTTCGTTGATATACAAATTTCCACCTTTCAACATTGCCAATGGAGTGGAATGAGATGTTGTCCAATGGTGCATCAGGGACATTTCCAGGCACCTTTTTCCCTGATTTCTTGGCCCTCTTGATGTCGAGAACATCTAGTTCGACATCATCATCAGAATCAGATGAGGAAATTTCTTTCCTCTTCTTGGAAGGGATTGCAACTTTGCTCCATCTGGATGTGGTAGGCGTGATTGGAGTGCTCTTCTTCTGTGCCATAGTTTTGATTCGTCCAGACCTAGTAATGGGGGTTTTTCCCTTTCTGCTTTGTAGTCTTTCTGCAATGCCAGGTGCCAACTTGTTGGCAATGGGTTCCTCATCAGATTCTACATCTTCTAGGTCAATGAGGTCACCTGGAACAGGTTCTGGTGCCCTTGGTGCAGGGGTCTCCTCTGTGGCTTGATCCTCTTCATCTGTTGATTCCTCTTTACTGGATGAAGCGAGGACTTCAGTATTTGGGGTGGAAGATGTTGGAACATCTTTATCAGCATCAGGGACAGAAACATTTGGGGTGGAAGATGTTGGAACATCTGTATCAGCATCAGGGACAGAAGCATTTTTCAGAATGCTACTCACAATACTGCGGATCTTCTTGTCCAT
This sequence comes from Glycine max, assembly GCF_000004515.6. NCBI lineage: Eukaryota > Viridiplantae > Streptophyta > Magnoliopsida > Fabales > Fabaceae > Glycine > Glycine max. Next base: position 20,372,738 of record NC_038243.2, read on the forward strand.
CTCCGTGTCTACTTCCCTAGGACTTGTTGCAAGGCTAGGGTTTTCAGAAATCTTCATTCCCTGTTGTCTTTTAGGGACCAGTTTCTCAGGAACAGGGGCTGAACCAGGAATCATTTGTATGGGTTGGATATTGAATTCAGGTCGTTCCTGGTGTGATGGTGCTTTAGTGGATGATGGAGATGATGGTACAGAGGGTGAACCAGGAGATGAAGTATCTTTTGGTGAGGTAGCCATGGAGAAGCAGAGCTTTTGAAATGGTTTCGTGAAAATCTGAGAGGTGCTGGGGAATGCTGATGAAAACGAGAATGCCACGAAAATATAAATTTGAATGAGGAATGTAGAGGGGCGTGTGAAGCAACGGTCGAATCTGTTTTGGCCCAGTAGTGAATGTGCTATTAACGTTTGAGCACATTCAGATAAAAGTAATTGCTATAAATCCTCTAGCAGACAAATGCCCAGCTTGCCCCTCAGTTTTTCAAACTGATTTGCATCCAATGCCTTTGTGAAAATATCTGCTATTTGTTCCTCAGTGTCAACGTGCTTCAGTGTGATCACTTTATCATCAACAAGATCTCTAATATAGTGATGTCTAATGTCAATGTGCTTGGTTCTGCTGTGTTGAACAGGATTTTTAGAAATATTGATAGCACTCATGTTGTCACAGTACAATGTCATGACATCTTGTTCGATATTGTACTCCTTCAGCATCTGCTTCATCCAAACTAGTTGTGAACAGCTGCTTCCTGCTGCAATATATTATGCTTCTGCAGTAGATAGGGACACACAGTTCTGCTTCTTGCTGAACCATGAAATAAGATTGTTGCCCAGATAGAAGCATCCACCAGAAGTGCTTTTTCTGTCATCTGCACTTCCAGCCCAATCAGCATCACAATACCCAACCAGCATTGAATCTGAACAATGACAGTACATAATCCCATAGTCACTGGTGCCATTTACATATTTCAGAATTCTCTTTACTTGATTCAAGTGACTTATCTTAGGATTGGCTTGATATCTTGCACAAACACCTACTGCATAGGTGATGTCAGGTCTGCTTGCTGTTAAATATAGTAAGCTCCCAATCATGCTTCTGTACAGACTTTGATCAACACTGGTGCCAGCTTCATCCTTTGATAGCTTCAAGTGAGTAGGTGCAGGTGTTCTTTTATGGCTGGCATTTTCCATTCCAAACTTCTTGACAATGTTCTTTGCATACTTGCTTTGTGAGAGGAATATGGTGTCTTCCATCTGCTTCACTTGGAGTCCCAGAAAATAAGTCAGCTCTCCAACAAGACTCATCTCAAATTCAGATTGCATCTGTTGAACAAAATGTCGAAGCATCTTATTCGACATCCCTCCAAACACAATGTCATCAACATATATCTGTGCTATCATCAAGTTTTCAGCATCTTGTTTGACAAAGAGAGTCTTGTCAATTCCTCCCTTCCTATATCCTTGCTGAGTAAGGAACTCTGTTAGCCTCTCATACCAAGCTCTTGGAGCTTGCTTCAATCCATAGAGAGCCTTCTTGAGCCTGTATACATGATCTGAATGAGTTGGATCTACAAATCCCTTTGGCTGCTCCACATAGACTTCTTCATTCAGGTATCCATTCAGAAAAGCGCTCTTCACATCCATCTGGTACAGCTTGAATTTGAGGATGCAAGCTACACCAAGTAACAATCTGATGGACTCAAGTCTGGCAACAGGGGCGAAAGTTTCATCAAAGTCTACACCTTCAATCTGAGTGTAGCCTTGAGCAACAAGTCTGGCCTTGTTTCTGGTTATAACACCTTCTTCATTGGTTTTGTTCTTGAAGATCCACTTGGTGCCAATTACATTAGTTCCCTCGGGTCTAGGAACTAGCTCCCAAACTTCATTCCTTTTGAATTGCCCCAATTCTTCTTGCATAGCATTGATCCATAACTCATCAGTCAGTGCCTCTTTCACATTCTTGGGCTCAATTTTGGAGACAAAGCATGAATTGGAGACAATCTCAATCTCCCTTGATCTTGTAGTGACCCCTCTGTTTGGATCTCCTATAATCAGCTCCTTGGGGTGCATCTTCTGGATTCTAATGGAGGGTTTCTTGTCAGGTTGGTTGATGTTTGGTTCATCTGTAGCAGAATCAGAGTTTTCTGCATTTTCTGCACTTTTAGCTGTATCTGCTACATTGTCTCCCGATGTTCTGACATCTTCTTCGACATCCTTCTTTCTTGCTGGAGTTAGATCATCAACAACCACATTGATGGATTCCATCACAGTTCTGGTTCTGGAATTGAATACTCTATATGCTCTGCTGTTTGTAGAGTATCCCAGGAATATTCCTGCATCACTCTTGGGATCCATCTTTCTCCTTTGCTCTCTATCTGCCAAAATGTAACATGGACTTCCAAAGATGTGGAAGTGCTTGACAGTTGGCTTCCTCCCTTTCCAGATTTCATACAGTGTGGTTGGAGTCCCTCTTCTAAGTGTGACTCTGTTGTGGATGTAGCATGCTGTGTTCATGGCTTCAGCCCAGAGATTATAGGGAAGTTCTTTGGCATGAAGCATGACCCTAGCAGCTTCTTGCAAAGTCCTGTTTTTCCTTTCAACTATGCCATTTTGTTGTGGTGTAATGGCTGCAGAGAACTCATGAGTGATGCCTTCAGATGTGCAGAATTCAGTAAACCTGCTGTTTTCAAACTCTCTGCCATGGTCACTCCTGATTCTCTTGATGACACAGTCTTTTTCTCTTTGAAGTCTTAGACTCAACTCCTTGAATACTTCAAAGGTGTCTGATTTCTCTCTGATAAAGTTGACCCAGGTAAATCTGGAGAAATCATCCACAACAACATAGGCATACCTCTTTCCTCCAAGGCTTTCAACTTGCATAGGCCCCATCAAGTCCATGTGAAGTAGTTCCAGTACCCTGGAAGTGGTCTGATGTTGAAGCTTCTGGTGGGACATCTTGACTTGCTTTCCAATCTGACATTCACCACAGATTCTGCCTTCTTCTATTTTCAGATTGGGAATGCCTCTCACAGCACCTTTGTCAATGATTTTCTTCATGCCTCTTAAGTGCAGATGTCCAAATCTTTGATGCCATATTTTGACTTCATCTTCTTTGGAGGATAGACATGTGGAGGAGTAACTGGTTTCTTGAGGTGTCCATAGGTAACAGTTGTCCTTTGATCTGCTGCCCCTCAATTGAACTTCACTCTTCTCATTTGTCACCAAGCATTTTGACTTTGTGAAGTTTACATTGAATCCTTCATCACACAACTGACTGATGCTGATCAAGTTTGCAGTCAGTCCCTTCACCAGCAGTACTTTGTCCAGACTAGGAAGTCCATCATGGGCTAGCTTTCCCATTCCAGTGATCTTTCCTTTAGAGCCATCTCCAAATGTCACATAGCTAGTGGAGCAAGGTTCAATGTTCACCAGGAATTCTTTAACTCCTGTCATGTGTCTGGAACAGCCGCTATCTAGGTACCAATCTTCCTTAGCTGATGCTCTAAGTGAAGTATGAACAACAAGACTAACAGTCTTGTGTTTTGGAACCCACATCATCTTCCTTCCACTGCTGCTACTTTGAGTTCCATGATGTGGATGGCCATGTAAATGATAGCAAAAGGGCTTTATGTGACCATACTTGCCACAGTAGTGACACCTCCACTTCTTTCTTTTGCTCCTTTTCTGCTGCGTTCCATGATGTCGAGACCGATGTTGTGACATCGTGGCTCCAGTGCTGTTTTTGGCAGGAACAAATTCTGTCATGGTTATTCTGTCAGCAGATTTATGATTAAACCCAAGTCCTCTCTGGTTTCCAACATTCTTCCCAAGCTGTAGCACCTCATCAAGCATATCTGAGCCTTTATTCAGCATCTTTATTGATTTTGTCATGTTTTCCAATTTAGAGTTCAGAAAACCAACTTCTCCTTTAAGCTCAGAGATCTCCTCTTCATGTGCCTCCTTCTCGGCCTCCAGATTTGCAATGACCTTCTTCAGTTGTGCTTCTTGCTGAAGAATCTTCTCACTTTTGATGCATAGTTCTCTATAGGATATAGCAAGCTCATCAAAAGTGATTTCACTATCTGTATCACTTGAATCTTCAGCAGATTCAAATCTCCCAGTGAGTGCATTCACATCTCTGTCAGAATCACTTTCTTGTTCACTCTCTGTATCATCAGATCGACATACAGAAAGTCCTTTCCTCTGCTTCTTGAGATGAGTGGGACATTCAGCTTTGATGTGTCCATAGCCTTCACACCCATGGCATTGAACTCTTTTGCTGTGACTGGGCTTTTCCTCTGACCTTTTCTGGTATTCACTACCTTTCCTGATGTCGAAAGGGATGTTCCGGACATGTGGTTTCTGCCTCCTGTCCATTCTGTTCAGCACTTTGTTGAACTGTTTTCCAAGGAGCACAACTGCGTTAGTCAGACCTTCATCAGTATCCAGGTCATACTCATCTTCTTCTCCTTCATCATTGGACACGAACGCCAGATTCTTGCTCTTCTTTTCAGTCCTATCCGAGAGTCCTAGCTCAAAGGTTTGAAGGGAACCAATGAGTTCATCTACTCTCATGTTGCAAATGTCTTGGGCCTCCTCTATTGCAGTGACTTTCATGTCAAATCTCTTAGGCAAAGATCTGAGGATCTTTCTCACCAGCTTTTCGTCTGTCATCCTTTCTCCCAAGGCAGTGCAAGCATTGGCAATTTCAAGAATGTTCATGTGGAAGTCATGAATACACTCTTCCTCCTTCATCTTCAGATTTTCGAATTTTGTAGCCAATAGTTGCAATCTGGACATCTTCACTTTGGAGGTTCCTTCATGAGTGGTTTTCAGGATCTCCCATGCATCCTTGGCCACTGTGCATGTGTTGATCAGTCTGAAGATATTCTTGTCAACTCCATTGAATAGAGCATTCAAAGCTTTGGAGTTTCCAAGTGCCAATTCGTCTTCTTCTTTTGTCCAGTCTTCTTCTGGCTTCAATTCATCAGTGGGCTTTCCTTCTGTGTCCAGCATCTTGGGATGTTCCCAGCCTTTGATGACAGCTTTCCAGGTTCTGCTATCCAGCGATTTGAGGAAGGCCACCATCCTTGCTTTCCAGTATTCATAGTTGGTTCCATCCAGAATTGGTGGTCTGTTCACTGGTCCTCCTTCTTTCTCCATGTTCATCAGAATTTATCTCCCTAGATCTCACTCAGTGATTTCGAGTGCCAGCTCTGATACCAATTGAAATTCTGATACTGGGGACAGATGTCGTACAGGATGTCACGACATCGCGCTTTAGAACATGCAGATTGTATATGACCGTATGAACAGATTAAACAAGTAAATAACACAAGAGAATTGTTAACCCAGTTCGGTGCAACGTCACCTACATCTGGGGGCTACCAAGCCAGGGAGGAAATCCACTAAAATAGTGTTAGTTCGAAGATCTAACAACCACTGTTTACAACCTTCTCACCTAACCACTACCCGTGCAACCTCTACCTAAGAGCCACTCTTAGATATGAGAACCCCTCTCACTCCCTCTCAATCACTCTCCCGTGTTTACAATTAAATCAAATACACACCAGAGATTGCTCTCTGAACAAAAGAGATCAACTCTACACACTCAGGTCCAACACTTGATGTTATGGTGACATCAAGGTGGCTCACAAAACACTCAAGTCCCAAAACTCACTAAATAACTCTTCAATCCCGGACTTGGTACAGAACTCGTGCAGCCTTCATGTTTATATAGCAGTGTGCGTATCTGGGCTGCAACTACTTGCGCTGGATGAGATCTATCATTCTCCTGAAAATCTGCACTTAAAGAACTAAAAGATATAGTTTGATCTTTTAGTTTTTATCTTTAATCTTTAATCCCTGAACGAACTATTCAAGTTTGTAATTCGAACTTTAATTATCTTTTAATTCGTTCCTAAAGATAGATCGCCAATCTGTTGCTAACTGCACATTAATCTGTTAAAGATATAACAGATTTATGTGTCCAGTATTTTCGGGCAGGATGTCCTGGACATTGTATCCGACATCGTGGATCCTGCACATTAATCTGTTAAAGATATAACAGATTTATGTGTCCAGTATTTTCGGGCAGGATGTCCTGGACATTGTGGATCCTGCAGCTTCAATTCTTCATTTGACATTTTGTCTTGCCTTGTGCATTGTGCAGCCCAATCTGATTCCTTGACATAGCGTTGGACATCATGTGCAGCAACTCCAGCTTTCCTTCATTGTCTAAGTGCTTATGTTTTAACAAAATTTTAGCCAATCTTTTAAAGCTCAGTAAAGCTAAGCACTAACACTACCGCATTTGGGGGAGGATGGTGTGCGGTAGCTAGGTGAGTTGGGTCTGCTTCGGCAGCCGAACTAACAGTAGCAGCGGTTGCCACGTTTTTCTCCATGAGTTGCCTCATTCCTAACATGGCCTCCATCATGGAAGCCATTTGTTCTTTCAGAGCCGACATGTTGGCTTTCATCTGTTCCCGTGTCTCCTCTTGATCACCCATCGTTCTAGATTTGGATCTGGTGCGATAGGGATGCCTTGGGGCGCGTTTAGTTATGGTGTTTTTCCCTAAAAAAACCAAACGTGAGGAGTAGGTAGAATAATGAATGCATGTTTAGGGATAAAATGCAGGAATGATTTGATTCGCACTGAGTTTTTGGAGTAAAAACATGGGATAAACTCATTTTATTCAAAGGTTATAACTAGTCAAGATCTGAGTGACAATACAAGTTCCCTAGTGGTTCCTAATTATATGGGCCATTAAATCTATCATATGCTGACAATAGTCGAGAAGTTCGTGGATCTCCTCGGGGGCGGAGTAGGTGTCCGCCATTGCTTTGGCCTTGGCTAGCAATCGGGGAAGTTCTTGGCTCCCATTCAAGGTAAGAGCAAATCGGTCCATCCACATGGTTGCCGCTTGGTGTAACGAGTCAATCACCCTTCCTCTAGCCTCCTTTTCCGCGTACACTTGGGCAAACTCGTCCGCCACCCTATGCTCGTGTGTCGTGGCTAGACTTAGTTCTTCTTGGTACTTGGTGATGATAGCTAACATGTTGGTCTCTGTCTCGCATAAATGCTGAGACAAGTTCCTTTTGGACCTTGAGCAAACGGCTAACTCTTCTTTTAAAACCATGCTATGTGCTCGTGATCGGTCTCTCTCTTCCCTTCGAAGCTTGAGCTCACTGTTGCTGCCCCACAATGCTCCGCGGAATTTGTCACGGCCATGCTCTTCCTTGTGAGCCCTCTTGGTTTCTTGTTCAAGGGCTTTTGCGGTAGCTGCATTTTCTTCTCGTAACCCGGCACACTCTTTTCGGACGTCTGTAGCGACCAACCTGAATTTTTCTTTGGCAAGTCTCGCTTTCCCTAGTTTGGTTTTCAGAGCTCGGACTTCTTCATCTTCTTCCGGAGCTTCGAAGTTCTCTTCGTTGATAATCTTTAACTTGGCGAGCCAATCTAAACCTCGCGTACGAACTTTCAGCCATTCATGATAACCACCAATAATGCCATTACAAATGCCCCTAAGCTCTTTATCTTTCCTTAACGGGCTTTACCACGCCTTATGGACTCTTTGTATAACCTTGAAATTTTGCGCGCCGAAATCTCTCACAAGGAAAGGAGACAGGCTTTCTTCCGTCGGTGCTCCCCTCATGGGGTAACCTAACTGTCTTATAGCAAATGCGGAATTGTAGTTAATGCAACCCCTCGTTCCTATCAACGGGATGTTTGGGTAGCCCCCACATGAGAAGAGAACTCCCTCCTTTCCTTCTTTCCATTGTGGAAACCAGTTGACCATTTTGCCTCCTATCCCAACCAAGTGTTGGTCCCAATCTACTATTCTTTTTTCAACACACGAGTGATGGCTTTGGAGCAGACATGGATGCCTTATGTCTTGTTGGAATAAGTTTGAAACCAACCATACACAAAGAGCGGGTAAACAACAGATGATCCGTGCACTACTCTTTTCGCACCTTCAGTCAAATGTGTCAAATAAGTCTGCCAAGACAGCTACCACCAGGCTCTCTTTGCTATGGTGATATGCAAGGAAAGGATCAATTGCGGCTATGTCCACCAAACCATCCACGTTTGGGAAGAGGACAACCCCAAAGATTAGCAATGCTAATACATCCATAAACGGAACCCACTCCTCTTGATTTGCCATATCCCTCGCCTTGCCTTCTAAGTACTTTCGTGGTAGGCCCACTATGCCGTTTCGAGTTTGCTTTATGCGGTCCAATCCTCTCGCCGAATCCCTGACCACAATTGCAATTTTGCTCAAGGAGGGAATAAACCCGGAGAAAAGATATTGTTTCTTTCCCCCAAGAGGACATCCTAGAATCTCCTCAAATTCTTCAACGGTCGGTACTAATTGGAAGTCTCCAAACGTGAAGCATCTCAAGGGCTGGTCATAGTATTGGGTGAGTGATGCAATGGCTTCTGTGGATATCTCTGCTATGGTCAAATCTAAGATTTTTCCGTACGCCTTGCGGAAGGCTTGCATTTGGAGAGGTCCCATCAACTGCCCCAACTCCTTAATGCTGGTGATATCTAGGCCCTTAATCTTGACTTGATAAAGCCTTTTGCCAGTTTGATCTGTCCCCATGTTTACTAAAGTGAAACAAAAACCTGGTGCGAATCAAAACTCCGACATCTATCATGGGTGGAATGGATGAATGCATGAAGGAATGCACATGACACAGATGCAATTTATGAATACGGGAGCCCAGGAAATTGTCTCCTTCTTAGATACAATGTTTTAGGGTAGCAAAGCGCCCAATGTATGTATTTAAGAAGGTGACACGGACCCTCCGTTGGCTTGCCGAAGAGAGGGGATTAAGATGGAACCCACGCATGATGCATATGCAAAAGGTACAATATGGGGATGTACATAGTACGAAAATATTCACAAACAAATATAAGCAAAAGGGTACATGATACTTATGCATGGCAGTGTTAAAAAGATGGCACGCAGCGTGTCCGCTACGTGCCCCTATTCAAGGGACCTATATGGGAGGGAGCTAAAGGGCCTTTAGTGATAATTCCCAAGGTGGTCATATCTCTCTTGATGGTCTCTAGAGGTATCATCCTCTTCGAAGAACATACTGCAGCAGTAGGGACTACTAGCAACAATATGTTTTCAAAGAGAAAAACTCTAGATGAGGGTTCACTGTAATCAAGCAAGTCGGAGACCTAGCATGATCACAGATTCACCTCCACTCCTTATGTTCCCACGAACCCGGGTATAGGGCCCTTTTTCAACTCACCGTGTGTGCAAATAGTGTTGGTGTTTGTGTGCATCAAATGAATAAATATTTACCTCATGCATACATATTAAAACGCACTAAAAGCATCAAAGAGTTATATACATAAGAACATAAGAAAAATAAAGGGAAACCAACAAAAGAGGATGTCATGATAAAAAATTGCACAAGATTAAATGGCCTAACTCTAAAAAAAAAAGTCCCCAGTGGAGTCGCCAACTGTCGCAACCTACCCTTCGGCGGGAGGGCGACGCGGGGCTCGTGGGTGCGTGTTCCAAGAAAGGAATACGTGCGGAGTGGCCACCAACGTTTATTTGAGGAAAACGTCGGAAAAACCGAAAAAGACGTGGTCTACAAACTTTAAGTGAAAGGTTCGGGAGTTGTATTTACGCACAGGGAAGGTATTAGCACCCCACACGTCTATCACAAGAGATGGCAACCTTTAATCAAATGTGCAAATATGACTTTAATTTATATTCTTTCCCCTTTTTACGTTCTTATGTCTTTTTTATGCCTTTTTATGTTTTTATCTTTTTGTGGTCGATAAGGGCGTTTCCCTTTGCTCCTACGTATTCTTCAATTGTGATGAGAAAATTAGACCTACGTAGTTCTTTTGTAAACAAAGCGTTTTGGTTAAGTTATTTTTTAGTTTTTATTGAATGAAAGGTCATTTAAGGCGTTGGACCATTAGACAATCTTTCGATTCTTTTGAAAAGTGAGAAAACATTAAGGCATTGGACCATTAATGATTTCTTTATTTTTGAAAGAGGTAACAAAGTTATATGTTGATTTTAGGCTTTTTAGAAATCTACACTTAACCAATAAAAGTGGAAAAGACCATTTCAAGGCGTTGGACCTTTGAAAATGGCTTTTTTAGGCGATGACAAAAGTTTGGTTTATGAATTGATTTTAGCCTTAGTTTCACTTTGGTTATTAGTCGATTCGATTTAAGAAAGAGAAATCCCAAAGAAAAACGTCCGATTAATTTTTTTAATTTATTTTACTAAAAGATATTTTTGATTATTATATTATTATTTTACCTCTTTTTGGTTTCCAACATGGTTACGGCATGACCGAACGGTCGGATTTCATTTTAACAAAAATTAACGGATATTACAATTCAAATGATCGGTGGAAATTTATTTTATTTTTTTGATTAGGCAAGAAAATGATTTAAGCAAATAACTAAAGTACGTCAAAAGGGGGTACGGAAAGTAAATAAAATGAAAATAAAAGCACGTGAAAACAAATAAGGACCACCAAGGGTACATAGAATGAATTGAAAAGTTCGATTTCGGGTACTTACCGGTTGAAGACCGAAGAACGATGAAGAACGAACAAAGAACGTTGAAGAACGGTTGAAAATCTTCGGGAAATCACCCACGAAAACGTTACGGAAGCGCCTCGGCTTGGATTTTCTTCACGAAACCAATTTTTTCCACTAATTTCAAGTGATTCTCGAATTACCAAGAGGGCTGACCATTTTTTCTCTTCACTTCTCCCCCTATTTATAGAAAAATGGGGGAGATGCTTGCCACCCAGCTCGCCCAGGCGAGCTAGGTTGCTTCCTCCAGAAGCAATCGCCTTCTGGAGGAATTTTCTGGAAGGCCCAAGTGGGCCTGGTTGCTATTTGCACCTCCATTTTTACTAAGTGCACCCCCTGCCTTTTTTTGGTGATTCTTTTTCTGTAACTTTATGAAACTTTACGAATTTCGTAACGATGCTTGTTTTCTTTCCGTAATGTTACGAAACCTTACGGATTACGTAATGATCCCCTTTTTTTCCTCCCAGAACGTTACGGAACTTTACAGATTGCGCACTAACACTTCCTTTCAATTTTCGGCATGTCACGGAACTTCACGGATTGTGCTACAATGTTTTCTTTTGGCTTCCGGCATGTCACGGAACTTCACGAATTGCCTAACGATGGGTGCCAAGTACCTCGAAGTGGTCAAACGAGGGTCGCATCCCAACAACGGATGGTCCCCGAACAAAATTAGGGTATGACAGCAGTACCATAATTTGTAATCTTAGAATCTAATGACCCACAGATGCCTGTAAGTTTTTTAGTTTTGTAACCCGAGAAGAGGATATTTCAAAATATATACTGTATTATGCTGATGTAATACAAAGGAGGTGGGAGAATTTTTTCATAAAGCAATTTTTTTATTTTATATTTAATGATATAGGAATAAGTGCTATTGTAGTTGCCCTGTGAGTTTTATGTCCATTCTCCACTGAGAGCATTGAGAGCATTTGAGTTTTATAATCTTGTATCTTTGAGAGCATTTAATTCTTCTTGCCTAGCTTTTTCACTGCATCGTTCCTTTTTAACCAAGTTTATGGTGCTTCACAATTAAATGTTCTGATGCCATTTAGTTTGTATACTCGATGTTTTATCTTCGGGTAATTTGAGGAGCTAATGGTCTTCATCTAAATTGCAAGCTTTGGGAGACTTGGGCATTAAGTGAGCACCCAATTATGTATATAGACTCTGAACCTAAACTAGAAGAACTTCTTGATAGAGAGGTTGGTGTTGTGCATCGCCTACTTCCATGCCTTGACATAGGCCTTGATTTTAGTGTTGGTGTTTTAGATCTTCTACTTGCAGCCCTTGACAAATTTAGGACTGCAAATGACTTCATCCACTATTTTACTATCATTTTCCTCAAACCTTGGGGGTGTTATTGCAGCCTGCATGCATCAAAGATCATGAGAATAATATCTCATAACATCATGAGCATAAACTACTATGAGGAGCTATGAATAAGCTTAAAGCAGCAATGGAGAAGCTTCCTATCTTGGCAGTACCAGACTTGGCTAAGAACTGATAAATATCCCTCACACACTTTTTTTCTTTCTGGGTGGCAAGGCATGTTTATTTAGTCGAATTTATAATGCAAATAAATGAATGCGTTAGTAAAAGTGACATTAGTGGAGTCTGAGGCATGGCAATGAGCATGAGCATGAGTCTTAGTCCTTGTGAGAAGGGTTTGTTGGCATCATGCAAAACACTGAGGCACGTGAAGCAAGTGTTGGATCAAGTGGCCTTGGAATAATTAAGAAGGGGTGGGGGTTAAATTAATTATTAATGAGCCTTTACTAATTAAAAAACTTATCCTTCTTAATGTTACTAGATTTAATTAGGCTTTTACTACAAAGTTAAGAAAGTAAAGAACAGGCATAGAAACTTAACCAAAAGTAAAAGCGATAATTAAAGTGCACAACAGATATTAAAGAGTGTAGGGAAGAAGAAGACAAACACAAGAATTTTATACTGGTTCGACAACAACCCGTGCCTACATCCAGTCCCCAAGCAACCTGCGGTTCTTGAGATATCTTTCAATCTTGTAAAATCCTTTACAAGCCAAAGATCCACAAGGGATGTACCCTCCCTTGTTCTCTTTGAATAACCAAGTGGATGTACCCTCCACTTGAACTGATCCACAAGAGATGTATCCTCTCTTGTTCTCAGTATAACAATCCCCAAGTAGATGTACCCTCTACTTGTACCACAAAGGATGTACCCTCCAATGTGTTGGGACAAAGAATTCTCAGGCGGTTAGTCCTTTGAATCTTTGTAAAGGGGAAACAAAAGATATCTCAGGCGGTTAGTCTTTTGAAATCTTTTGCTTAAGGGGAAGGGAAGAATCAAAAGAATTCTGAGGCGGGGTCCTTTGAATTCTCTTGTGATATGAACCCACATGGCACAAGGGCTGACTTAGGATCGTCTAGGATTAAACCTTGATGGAAAATGCGGAAATTGATTAAGGAAAGGATGGAAAATAAGGTGGCTAATTTCGTGGGTCTTAATAAGGTGGTTCTTGGCATAAAATGGATGAATGGGATGGTAAAACGTAGGTTAAGTGGTGGCTGGACAGAAATATAGAAATGGCAATAACTGAAGCTACAGGGCTCCAAATGAGGTGATTCCAAAACGAGGTGAAAGGTCTCGTTTTGAAATTCAATTTAGGCTCAAGAATCACTTAATTTGAGTGCGTAAAATGGGAGTTATGGCCACAAGATAATTCTGGGCAGAGGTGGATTTTCTGGAATTGTGGTTTGAAAGAACAAGGGTGATGATGAAAGGAAGGAAAGAATCACTCTTTCCAGCGAGGGCAACACACAAAGGTTGTGAAAGTCCTTTGATACAGCCAAGGTGTTCTTGAATCACTCAAGAATTTAGGAGAATCACTCTCACTAAGATAAAAGAGATAAACTCTAATTTTTTGAATAAAACTCAACTTGTGTTTATTGATAAAATGGTTCAGCTTATATAGAAGCTTTACAGCAGATTTTAGTAATGACCCACTAACCTAGAATTAAAATAACTTAATGCCATTAACCTAGGGAATTAAAAAAAACTTAATGGCTGAGTGTAACTGAAATTGTGGCAACCAAAAGTCACCCCCAACAGCCAACAAGTCAACCACCATTTGGTCTCCCAAAAGGCTGATGCCTAGGTTGCCAATTGGGCCCTTATTACAACTTGAACTAAACCTAACTAAAGCCCTTTTAGTTGATTAACCCAAAACATATTTTTGGTCAGCCAACTTTACAAGGATTGGGCCATTATTTAGACAAACTAAACACTCTAAAATTGAGACAAAGTGGTGTCATTTAGTCCTCCTCCATTTGGGCCATGATACAACTCACAACCTTGGACTTTTCTCCTTGAAACTTGGGCTTGTATTCAAATAGTATGGACAACACTTGTTGAAGAGCTTCCTTGGCTTTCCTTGCTCTAGCCCTTGTCATAGGTCCTCCAAGTCCTTCAAGTGGATCCTTGCCCTTGCTCTTGAACATGTCCTCATCATTCTTTGAGAAGGATTTGTCCTCAAATCGGATTCTCCATCTGCATCAAAAAGAGATAAATCAGAGACATTGAAGGTGGAACTAACATTATACTCACCGGGCAGCTCAACTTTGTAAGCATTGTCATTGATTCTTTCAAGCACTTGAAATGGTCCATCTCCCCTTGGTTGAAGCTTTGATTTCCTTTGTTCCGGAAACCTTTCTTTTCTCATGTGCACCCAAACCCAATCTCCAGGTTCGAAGACAACCTTCTTTCTTCCTTTGTTGGCTTGTTTAGCATAGCTTTTATTTTTCCTCTCAATTTGATCTTTGACTCTCTCATGAAGCTTCTTCACATAGTCCGCCTTTGCTTGACCTTCTTTATGCTTAAAAACAGAAACATTAGGCATAGGCAAAAGATCAAGAGGAGTTAGTGGGTTAAAACCATAAACAACTTCAAAAGGAGAACAATTAGTGGTGCTATGAACAGCTCTATTGTAAGCAAATTCAACATGGGGTAAACAAGCTTCCCAATTAGTGTTCCCAAAGTCCTATTAACAACTTCCGTTTGCCCATCGGTTTGTGGGTGACAAGTGGTTGAAAATAACAATTTAGTGCCCAACTTGCTCCACAAAGTCCTCCAAAAATGGATTAGGAACTTAGAGTCCCTATCACTAACAATGCTCCTTGGCAAACCATGGAGTCTCACAATCTCCTTGAAAAACAAATCAGCCACATGGGAAGCATCATCAATTTTTTTACATGGAATAAAATGAGCCATTTTAGAAAACCTATCAACAACCACAAAAATGGAATCTCTACCATTGCTTGTTTTTGGCAGCCCCAAAACAAAATCCATGGATAAATCAATCCAAGGATACTCCGGAATTGGCAATGGAGTATACAATCCATGAGGCTTTACCTTAGACTTTGTCTTTTTACATACAATGCAATGTTCACAAAATTTCTGCACATCCTTTTTCATATGAGGCCAATAAAAATGTTCTTGTAATGTTTCTAGAGTCTTTTGGACCCCAAAATGCCCCATTAAACCTCCTTCATGTGCTTCACAAACAAGCAAATTTCTAGTAGAACATTTAGGCACACACAATTTGTTTTCTTTGAAAAGAAAGCCTTCATGTCTAAAGAAACCATTTTCTGAAAATTTTTCACAATTTTTAAAAATTTCTCCAAAAGTTTCATCATTTTCATACATGCTTTTCAAACATTCAAGACCAATCAATTTTGTTTCAAGCATATAAAGTAATGCATGACGCCGAGAAAGAGCATCGGCTACAATATTACCTTTTCCCTTTTTATGTTTGATAACATAAGGGAATTGCTCTAGGAATTCCACCCACTTCGCATGCCTTTTGTTAAGCTTTCCTTGCCCCTTGATATATTTGAGGGACTCATGGTCACTATGAATGACAAATTCCTTGGGATAAAGGTAGTGTTGCCATGTTTTCAAAGCACGTACTAAGGCATACAACTCCTTATCATAAGTTGAATAGTTAAGGGTAGGACCACTTAACTTTTCACTAAAATAAGCAATTGGATGGCCTTCTTGCATCAACACAGCCCCAATCCCAACATTTGAAGCATCACACTCAATTTCAAAAGATTTTTGAAAGTTTGGCAACGCAAGTATGGGGGCATTAGTTAGCTTTTGCTTAAGAACATTGAAAGCTTCTTCTTGTTTCTCTCCCCATTTGAAACCAACATTTTTCTTGAGCACTTCATTGAGAGGTGCTGCCAATGTGCTAAAATCCTTCACAAATCGTCTATAAAAACTTGCTAAGCCATGAAAACTCCTCACCTTGGTCACAGACTTAGGTGTAGGCCATTCTTGAATAGCCCTAACCTTCTCCTCATCCACTTGCACTCCTTTTGAACTCACAACAAAACCAAGAAACACAACATGGTTAGTACAAAAGATGCATTTTTCAAGATTGGCATACAATTGTTCTTCTCTAAGCACAGTCAAGACAGATTTTAAATGATCAATATGCAAATCAAGTGAAGTGCTATAGATAAGAATATCATCAAAGTACACCACAACGAACTTTCCTATGAACTCTCTCAAGATATGGTTCATTAATCTCATGAAAGTGCTAGGAGCGTTAGTTAGGCCAAAAGGCATAACCAACCATTCATACAAACCATATTTTGTTTTAAAAGCAGTTTTCCATTCATCCCCTTCTCTAATCCTAATTTGATTGTATCCACTTTTTAAATTGATTTTAGAGAAGTAACATGCACCATGCAATTCATCAAGCAAATCATCAAGCCTGGGTATAGGATGCCTATATTTAATGGTGATGTTATTAAGGGCTCCACAATCGGAACACATGCGCCATGTCCCATCCTTTTTAGGGACCAAAATCACTGGGACAGCACAAGGACTCATACTATCTCTTACCCAACCTTTGCTAATGAGTTCATCCACTTGTCTTTGAATCTCTTTGGTTTCTTGTGGATTACTTCTATAGGCTGGCCTATTGGGCAAAGAAGCTCCCGGAATGAGATCAATTTGATGCTCAATTCCCCTCAAAGGTGGTAGTCCATTTGGCACATTTGGTGGAAACATGTCTTGAAAATCCTGCAAAAGAGTTTTAACACTAGAAGGCACTTCAAAATCATCAAAAATGTTAGTGGTCAAAATCTGATTTTTGCAAAACAAGATATATAGTGACTGTTTAGCACGAAACAACCTCTTGACCTCACTTTTTGTGGCTAAATAGCTCTCCCTCACTTCAAGTGTTTCACTCTTCTTTTGTTCACTCTTTTTCCTCTCAAGTGTTTCCCTCTTTTTCTCACTCTCAAGTGTTTTGCTCACTTTTTCTTTTTCTCTTTTCTCTTGAAGAAGTTTTTATCTCATTTTCTTTTGATCCTCACACACTTCTTGTGGACTCAATGGCTTGAGCACAATCTTTTTGTCTTGGTGCATGAAAGAGATCTTGTTGGTGTAACCGTCATGATTGGCTCTTTTATCAAATTGCCATGGTCTCCCCAAAAGTAAGTGACTGGCCTCCATAGGAACAACATCACAAAGTACCTTATCATTGTATTTCCCAATGGCAACATCCACTTCAACTTGCTGCCTCACTTGCACCTCTCCATCCTTACTAAGCCATTGAAGTTTGTATGGCCTAGGATGTGGTTTAGTAGCTAAATTTAGCTTTGACACTAATCTAGCACTAGCCACATTGGTGCAACTACCTCCATCAATGATCACCATGCACACCTTGCCATTGATTAAACATCTAGTGTGAAAGATGTTTTCTCTTTGGCTCTCCTCCTCATGCTTCAATTGACCACCAAGTAACCGCCTAATCATCAACAAATCTCCCTCCGGAGTCTCCTCTTCCTCTACGTACTCACTCTCCTCTTCCTCTTCAACATCGGATTCACTTATATATTCTCCATCTCTAAGAACCATGGACCTTTTGTTAGGGCACTCATAAGCATAGTGTCCTAGGCCTTGGCACTTGAAACACTTCACATCTCTACTCCTTTTAGAGGGTTCCTCTTGGGACTTTGAGCGAGTTTTTGATGGGATAGGTGTGGAACTACTAGAAGTAGCAGCCCCATCTTACTTACCTTTGTCTTTCCAACTAGAAGAACCAAAGTTGGTAAAACTCCTCTTAGCCACTCCCTTCCTTTTTAATTGTTGCTCCACTTGGATTGCTTTGTGAAGCAAATCATCCATTTCAACAAACTCCTGCAGCTCAACAATATCACAGATATCATTAGTCAAACCATTAAGAAATCGAGCCATAGTTACCTCCTCATCTTCTTCAATATTTGCTTGAATCATGAGCACATCCATTTCCTTGAAATACTCCTCAACCCCCTTGTTGCCTTGGGTTAGTTTTTGGAGCTTGAATTTCAAGTCCCTTGAGTAACTAGCCGGCACATACCGCTTCCTCATGATCTTTTTCATCTCCGTCCATGTATCAACCATTGGCTCTTCATTTCTTGCTCTCTCCTTTTGTAGCTTGTTCCACCACACAAGAGCATAGTCGGAAAACTCCGTGGCGGCAAGCTTCACCTTTTGGTCCTCCTCATAGTTGTTGCATGAGAAAACATGCTCTATTTTCATCTCCCACTCCAAGTAGGCCTCCGGATCATTCTTTCCTTTAAATGGAGGAATGTTGAGTTTAATACCATCAATTCGGTTTTGTCTAGGAACACCATCATTCCCTCTTCTCCTCCTTTCTTCTTCATTATGATCTCTATTCTCCATTTGATTCAACCTCTCATGGAGCGCATCATCTCGTTGTTTCATTAACCTCTCCAAATGTTGCATCAAAGCTTGCATTTGGAATTGCGAAAGCCCCACTCCATCATTAGGATTAGTACCTGACATCTCAAACAAACAAATCAAATGTAACAAGACAATTATAGTTGCTGTTTGAATACCTCACCCACTCAAGTGTATCACACAATTATGGCTTTTCTCTAATGAAACACTCTTGCCTTTTACCACTCTAATTCCCCTTGAGTTCTTAGGCAATTCAAGAGATTATGGCCACAACAAAGAACAATTCACCAATATGTGTAAGGTAAGGCTAGAGAGACAAGGAAAAGGTTAACCAAGAAAAAGGCTAACAATGTTTTTAGGCACAAATGAAGGAAATAAAATTCAGAATTTAGGAATTCAAGTAACAATCCTTCATGCAACCAATATATTACCTTAAAGAGATTTTTTTTAAAGTCCTTCAAGCATGAACCATTCAGCCCAATTTTTTTTTTTAATTTTGATTATACGAAATTCTGCTTCTTTTTTTTTTTATATAACAAAGAGATCAAAAGGCTTAACTTTTGCAATGGTTCAGCCTAAAAAAATATATATGAATAAGAAGGTAATATAAATCGCAAAGAGAATAAAGAAGGATGTTACCCAATATTTCCAGCAAAGGAAGTGTTGATCCTAGAACCAGGCTCTGATACAAAATGATATGAACCCACATGGCCCAAGGACTGACTTAGGATCGTCTAGGATTAAACCTTGATGGAAAATGCGGAAATTGATTAAGGAAAGGATGGAAAATAAGGTGGCTAATTTCGTGGGTCTTAATAAGGTGGTTCTTGGCATAAAATGGATGAATGGGATGGTAAAACGTAGGTTAAGTGGTGGCTGGACAGAAATATAGAAATGGCAATAACTGAAGCTACAGGGCTCCAAATGAGGTGATTCCAAAACGAGGTGAAAGGTCTCGTTTTGAAATTCAATTTAGGCTCAAGAATCACTTAATTTGAGTGCGTAAAATGGGAGTTATGGCCACAAGATAATTCTGGGCAGAGGTGGATTTTCTGGAATTGTGGTTTGAAAGAACAAGGGTGATGATGAAAGGAAGGAAAGAATCACTCTTTCCAGCGAGGGCAACACACAAAGGTTGTGAAAGTCCTTTGATACAGCCAAGGTGTTCTTGAATCACTCAAGAATTTAGGAGAATCACTCTCACTAAGATAAAAGAGATAAACTCTAATTTTTTGAATAAAACTCAACTTGTGTTTATTGATAAAATGGTTCAGCTTATATAGAAGCTTTACAGCAGATTTTAGTAATGACCCACTAACCTAGAATTAAAATAACTTAATGCCATTAACCTAGGGAATTAAAAAAAACTTAATGGCTGAGTGTAATTGAAATTGTGGCAACCAAAAGTCACCCCCAACAGCCAACAAGTCAGCCACCATTTGGTCTCCCAAAAGGCTGATGCCTAGGTTGCCAATTGGGCCCTTATTATAACTTGAACTAAACCTAACTAAAGCCCTTTTAGTTGATTAACCCAAAACATATTTTTGGTCAGCCAACTTTACAAGGATTGGGCCATTATTTAGACAAACTAAACACTCTAAAATTGAGACAAAGTGGTGTCATTTAGTCCTCCTCCATTTGGGCCATGATACAACTCACAACCTTGGACTTTTCTCCTTGAAACTTGGGCTTGTATTCAAATAGTATGGACAGCACTTGTTGAAGAGCTTCCTTGGCTTTCCTTGCTCTAGCCCTTGTCATAGGTCCTCCAAGTCCTTCAAGTGGATCCTTGCCCTTGCTCTTGAACATGTCCTCATCATTTTGGAAAGGGAGAAGAGAGACACAAAAGAATTCAGGCGGTTAGTCCTTCGTTCTTTTGGCAAAGGGAGAAAAGAATGAAAAAGATGAATAGCACACATTTTGTTAACAAATTTTTGAACAAAGAACTTTTCTTGGAAGAGAAAGTTTTGAACAAAAACTTTTAGAAAGATGAAGAGAAAAAGAATCAGAAAATTTTGTAGACAAAGTTGAAAGATATTGAATGATGTTGAGAGAAGATTGAAAGATAGTTTGAAAGATAGATGATTATGATCAATATTTTCATTTCATGCCAAGGTCACATATTTATAATTTCTTGATGACTCAAGTCAAAACTTGTAACTCTTGGCAATTCCTTTAAAACTAATTACTTAAAAAGTTATGACTTTTGAAAGAATCTTCAGAAACAAGTCACTTGAAGAATTGTGACTTTTGGAAATGAATTTTTCGAAAATAGTCACTGGTAATCGATTGTCATTAAGGTGTAATCGATTACACATCAACAGATGTGACTCTTCATTTTGAATTTTGAAAATCTTAACGTTTTAAAAACACTGGTAATCGATTACATGATTATGGTAATCGATTACAGCTTTGTAAATCAGTTTGAAAAAACAATGCTGGCTACTGGTAATCGATTACTACCTTCTAGTAATCGATTACCAAAGATTAAAACTCTTTGGTAAAATATTTTGTGAAAACTTCATGTGCTACTCAATGTTTTGCAAAACTTTTTTTGTACTTATCTTGATTGAGTCTTCTCTTGATTCTTGAATCTTGAGTCTTGAATCTTGATCTTGATTTTTCTTGAATCTTGAATCTTGGAACTTGAAACTTGATTCTTGAATCTTTGCTTGAAACTTTGCTTGACTTTTGATTCTTTGGCATCATCAAAATAACCTTGGAAGACATTGCTTCCACAATCTCCCCCTTTTTGATGATGACAATCCTGAAATCAAGAGAATGCATACAATTTAGTTCTAGCGTTCACTCATTCCTTTCTCCCCCTTTCTTTTTGAATTTATGCTTAATTTTAAGTCTTGAAAATATAACATCTTGATTTCTTAAAATACCCATTTTTCTCTCCCCCTTTGGCAACATCAAAAAGGCCAAAGTGCGTAAAACATACATGATTTAAAAACATACATAGAGCATTCTTTGTAAAATAATCATAAAAGATTCTAAACCAATCATGAAGCAAGACATGAATAAACCAAATTAAAATGTAAACCACATAGTCATATATCACAACCCATAAAAGTTCAGTCATGTTTAACTAAGTACCAAATACTTAACACATAACCTATATTCGGAGAATAAATCACATAATGTCATAAATCATTTATAGAATCATAATACAAGCATGTGTATTAAACAATTCATGAAAACTCAAAGCGAGGGTGTTCTGGTATTTGCCGATCGTTCCAAGGTTCAAGCGTCTTTTTGCTAATGGAGATGATGCTAAAGACCTTACATGACATGCAAATGGAAGAAACTATGATGGAATGGTCCGTCATCCGACTGATTGCTCCTAGTGGAAGAAGATACATCGTTTGTTTTCAGATTTCAGCAAAGAGGCAAGCAATCCTAAGCTTGGACTAGCCAGTGATGGAATGAATCCATAAGGCAATTTAAGCACTCAACACAGTTCATGGCCAGTTCTAGTAATTTATAGTTTGCTTCCTTGGTTGAAAATACATGATGTTGTCTATGATGATATAGGGCCCAAGACAGCCAGGAAATGACATTGATGTTTATCTAAGTCCGTTGATTGAAGACCCTAACAAAGTTGTGGGACAAGGGGGTTTTAGTGTTTGATGGGTTTTGAAATAAGACTTTTCAAATGCGTGCAATGCTTTTTTGTACCATTAATGACTTTCCAGCATATGGGAATTTGAGCGGTTACAGTGTTAAGGGTCATCATGCATGCCCCATCTATGAAGAAGACACAAGCTACATACAACTAAAACATGGTAGAAAAACAGTCTACACTAGGCATCGGCATTTTCAAGAGCATGAAACTGCACTGATACCATTGACTGGTGAGCAGGTCTTCCAGCGGGTTGAACGCCTGAATACTATATTTGGAAAAACCCAAAAGAAGGAAAAAATTAAGACTTGCATATGGAAGAAGATGTCGATTTTCTTTCATCTTCCGTCCTGGTCTGATCTAGATATTAGACATTGTATTGATGTTATGCATGTGAAGAAAAATGTATGTGATAGTGTCATTGGGACGCTCCTTAACATTCAAGGAAAAACGAAAGATGGTTTGAATATTGATGTGCCATTATTTTCTCCTATTTCTTAACCATTTTTGCACCATTTTATGTACTATTTAGACTTAATTGTCAAATTAATTAGGCAGTTTTATTATTTGGGCCCATTCAGCTAATTTGATGTTTTTAATCTAATTTCAGGAATTAATGAAGCATTGGGCTTGAATCCAGAATTGGGCTTGGACTTGAAGAGGGCAGACTATTTTATTCTACAAAATTAGATCTTATCTTATCTTATCTTATCTTATCTGGATTTGATTTGATTTTATTTATGGGCTTGGATTTAAAATAGATTTGTATGCTTTGGGGCTGGAAAACTATATAACAACACCAAGGTTCTAGTTTAGGCTTCTCTCTCTTCTCTTTCTCCTTTTTTCGTTTTTGGCAATTCTAGTCCTGACTTTTAGTTTCATCAATAAAATTTCGTTCTTCAATCTATAATTTCGTTCTCTATTAATTAATTGAAGGCTAAGTCCCCAACGTTGTTTTCTCTTGAGGATCAAGCACAGTTCTCTTTGAGGTTCTATTATTACTGTTAAATTTTGTTCAGTTTTTCCTCTTCACTAATTACTCTAAATTTATTGCTATTAATTCATGCATGCTTAGTGCTTGATTAATTGTCTCTGCACTTAATTTTCGTTCATGCTTAATGATCGTTTATGAGTAATTGGTGTATGTGTTGCTTAATCACATAATGAATGCCTTATGTTAAATTTCGCTTAGTAATTTAATTTAGGGTTGGATTAAGTGGTTAAACTGATAAAGGATAAATTCTCGCAACCTAGGATAAGATACTTGCTTGTGAATCAAGGGGAAGCAACGTATTTTAATTCTGATATTTTCTAATTCAATTTTACTCGTTGTTTAATTTACAAAAGCAAACAACCCCCCCCCCCCCCAATTTGTTACTATTTCCTACTATCTATTATGAACATTTGGTTTATCATTGCTCGTTGGGAAATGACCTAGGATCACTTCCTAGTTACTACATTTTAATGTTTATTTGATTCGGGTACGACCTCGATCAGATACTCGTCAAGATCTAGCTCACTTGTATGTGTTGAATAACATAAAGAAGTTTTGCCATAGATACTTCAGCATGAGGTTTAGTGAAAGAAAGTAATCCAAAAATGTCAAAGAACTGGGTCTTGAAAAAGCATAACAAGACTTTCCTTGATTGGTCTAAAGATACAATCGTTGTTGATGAAAATGCTTCCGAAACGTTAAGAAAGCTAGCAGATGGGCCTAAAAGAAATATTATAACTTGGCAAGGATACGACATAAACAAGTATTCCTTTTATACAAAAGCACAATACGAGAAAAGTACAATGCAAAACAGTGGGGTCACCCTAAGGGCTAAATCTCAACACTTCGCTAGTGTACATGATGACAATCCCTATGTAGCTTCCATCCCTTACTTTGGGTTCATTGAAGAAATTTGGGAGCTTAACTATGTCAAATTTAATGTTTGTATTTTCAAATGTAAATGGGTTAACAACAACACCGGTGTGTGGACCGGTGATGTAGGATTTACGTTGGTAGATCTAAAGAAACTAGCTTACCAGAATGACCCTTTCATCATGGCAGAACAAGCTAAACATGTATTTTATGTTCAAGACCCTTGTGATGAAAGGTGGTCAGTGGTTCTACACGAGAAAACAATTGGTGTGAATCTAGAAGATGATGATTCATACATTGATACTTATGTTAGTCCTTTGCCCACACAAATGTCGCCTAACGTCATCGGAGAAGAAGAAGCTGACGACGTTCATGCTAATCGTAATGATCATGATGAAGGAGAATTAATTAACATCATCTAATGTAATTTTGTTATTATGTATTTGATTTCATTCCATTCATTTACATATCTGATTTATTTTTTTGGTAATGTTAATTAACTAATGTTTTGTTTCTTTACATGCAGACGACTACTCCACCCTGCTCTCCTTCTCCTCCTCCTCCTCCTACTGAAGGAGCATCACATTCGTTGTCTATCTTGAAGTGGACAAGAAAAGCCACACGGCTAAGATCATTGGCAACTAGACCAGCTGGGGCAGAGAGACTGGTGGTCCACGTCGATCCTGCGACCGGGAAGGCCGACGATCCCCACAAGAAGAAATTAAGAACATATTTAGGGATTGTTGCTTGTGATAAGGTTGACGTGGCATACGAGAATTAGAAGCAAGTCCCTGCTGCTCAAAAGGATTTGGTATGGGAGGATATTAAGGTATTTTAGTTTTCATCTTGCATATTGTTTATTAGCCAAAATTTTTAATATACTAACAATAAAACATAATTTATTGTTTGTCAGGCTGAATATGATATCCCTGGAACATCTAACGTTAGGACAAAAAAGAAAATACTTTAGACTATGGGGGAGCGGTGGAGATAGTTTAAGTCTTATTTGACATCGAAATGGGCACTTGCAGCTGACAAGGACAGTGTCGACGACATTGTATGCAAAAAATACGACATTAGCAAGGAGAAATGGGCCCAATTTTGTCAGAGTCGCAGAGACCCCTCGTGGGAGGTATGTCCTTTGTGATTTTCATTGTTTTCAAGTTTAAATTCACTTATTATAATACATTGTAATCATGAGTTTCATTAATGTTCAATTTTTGCAGGATGTGCGGAAAAAGGCACAGGCCATCTAGAAGCAAAACACTGCCCCCAACGTGTTGTCTCGTGGGGGTTATGAATATTTAGAAAAGAAGTTGATGGATGAGAAGATAAAGAAAAAACTGGAGGAAGCTACTCAATCCGGAAGCACTGAGGCCATGATTGGTCCTCCATCTCCCATCAGACAACATATGAAGTGGAAGATGGCCCGCACCAAGAAAACTGGCCAGATGACATCTGAGGCAGCAAAGGAAATTGCTGAGAAGATTGTAAGTCACTTTCAATTAATAATTGTAACTATTTATGTTTATTGTGTGATTGAATAAACAAATAAATGTGTTATGTACAGGATTCGTTGGAGGAGCAGGCGTCACAGGGTTCCTTTGTCCCCCATGGACGTCAGGATGTCCTGACTGTTGCCATTGGGTGACCCGAACACCCTGTTCGTGTGTGTGTTGCTAGAGCCAGTGTGACGATCAAGCTATACTTTGGACCGGCTCCACGGACCTCCCGCACTTCTTCCTCCATGACTCTCGAAGAACTAGAGCAGTTGACTCAACAAATCAGGGACCAACTGGAGGAGTCGATCACAGATAAAGTGACTCGACAGCTGATGTTATCCTTAAGCCAGATGCAATCCTAGTTTCAGTCACAAATGCAATCACAGGGACTTGCACTGCCTCTGTAGCTTGAGGCTGGTCCTTCAGCTGCTCGTGTCAGCATAAAGGAGAATTATGTTGATCCCTCAGGGAATGATCCAGACACCGGTGACTCAGACAAATGCGGGTTGTACATCAACGAAAATCCTCCTTGCCTGGTTGCCCTACGAAAAGTTTATGAGGGGTCCATAACCATGCACAACATCCCTTTGATGCATGATCAAGTAATAAGGAGGTTAGAGATGTAGATGCTCCCATTCCTGTACCCATTAAAGAGGTTAAGTTAGTAGGGCAGACACTTAACACTTTCCTTGCTTGGCTGACACATCTCATCAAGCGTTTATTAGAACATGTATTTTAGTGTCATTAAATGGTTCTTTTTTCAATTGAATTGTTCACTGTAATTAAATTATGTTAATTAACTATGTTGGATGAACAGACACTACAAGAAAAATGACTTATACCTACAGACAAAAACTATCACTATAAGTAAAAAATCCATAGGTAAATGTATGATAGTCTTTGTCCTACAGACATTTCATCCGTCAACTTTGAGGGGACATATAATGACGGCTAATTGTCTATCACTATAGGTTTGACCTACTATGTATAGTGTGTAGGTAAAAGTCATTAACTTCTACTTACATCTCCTAACTGTAGGTAAAAGTCTTTAATATGTACCTATCATCTTCAATTGTAGGTAAATGTTTAGATCTTAGAGAGAGCTTAGAACATACATAATTGAATGTGGGCAGTGCAGAAAACCAATATCTCTCTGCTTCTTCAGACTGAAAAAGAATTATATAAACTCATGAAAGATGAAATGGCATTACTAGAAAGCAATAGTTGAATTAAAAAAGTTTCAAATGCTTGACACTTTTTAGAATATCATATATTAGTGCTTCATTTTCATGAGAGACAAAGATTATAGAGCTATGCACGCATAAAGAAATTTTGCAAAAAATTTGTATACTCGTGTAGTTTTCAGTTAAAATACTTTTGCTTCCAATCCTAATTACTGCATCTAAACTAATATAAACCTTCAAATACATCAATCTTACTGAAACATAGGAGAATAAAATCTGAATTATTACCTTTCCAAGTCATGATCATATATGACAGAGTTATCACCACCGGTATGATATAGTGTAAGTCCTAATCCACATATCAATGGTGCCAAGGGATTCTCATAGCAAACACCATGCAACCTAGAAAATAATCAAGGAATGATCAATAAAATAAAAATGAAGTTATTGAGTTCTGACTCATTTCATTCACAGCTCTTCACATTTCACTTTATCAGATAAAAACTGTTTTCTCACAATCTCAAACATCTTTGAAGGATGTTTTCCAGCATACGTATCCATACTAAGAAATTTTCTTTCAGCATAAGCATCTGAAAGTGCATTTAGCCAGGGCTGGCTTAAGGCCCAAGCAGCCCAAACAAGGGCTTTAGGCCCCAAAATATTTTTTAGTACTAATATACCTCAAAAAAAATATTGCCTAGTATCACCATATGAAAGTAAAAATCTCTAAAAAATCAAGTAATAATGACATATAAACTACTCTCGATTATATCTTATTAACACTTATAATTTTTCTCTATTTAACTTTTAATCACATCATATGACAACACTCTCCTCTTAATTATTATAATTAACTGCACGTGTCAAATTATGTATGTGGTGTGGTGGGATGGGGGGTAGTACAGAATTTCCAATATCCGAATAGAGAAATGGTTGCTTGATAGCACAACTTGCAAATGAAGCAAAGCGATTTGATGTCAGCCTTCTGGGGACTGAAATTCCTTTGTCTCATTCACTCTTCCACTATCTTTGATGCTAACTGCTACCCTCCTAACTCCTCCTTGCTTTTTCTCCCCAAATTTGACCATTACTTGTTATAAGTTTTGTACGATGAATGTAACTTTTTTTTAAAGAAAATAAGATGAACGTAATTTAGTAGATTAACAATCACCGTGAAACATAGAGAAAAAAGAACTTAGTAATATGTGGTTATCATTTTATAAACAAAATTTATAAGTTTAAACATTTTTCTTTTCCTTAACTTACACGCGCTTCTATATTATTTTGTACAGACCTATAGTATTTTTTACTCAAAATAATTATATTTAAACTTAATAGGATATTGTAAAGTCCACTTAGTACAGTTGAATATTGAAATTCTGATACTGGGGACAGATGTCGTACAGGATGTCACGACATCGCGCTTCAGAACATGCAGAATGTATATGACCGTATGAACAGATTAAACAAGTGAATAACACAAGAGAATTGTTAACCCAGTTCGGTGCAACGTCACCTACATCTGGGGGCTACCAAGCCAGGGAGGAAATCCACTAAAATAGTTTTAGTTCGAAGATCTAACAGCCACTGTTTACAACCTTCTCACCTAACCACTACCCGTGCAACCTCTACCTAAGAGCCACTCTTAGATATGAGAACCCCTCTCACTCCCTCTCAATCACTCTCCCGTGTTTACAATTAAATCGAATACACACCAGAGATTACTCTCTGAACAATAGAGATCAACTCCACACACTATAGAGATCAACTCTACACACTCAGGTCCAACACTTGATGTTAGGGTGACATCAAGGTGGCTCACAAAACACTCAAGTCCCAAAACTCACAAAATAACTCTTCAATCCCGGACTTGGTACAGAACCTCGTGCAGCCTTCATGTTTATATAGTGGTGTGCGTTTCTGGGCTGCAACTACTTGTGCTGGATGAGATCTATCATTTTCCTGAAAATCTGCACTTAAAGATCTAAAAGATACAGTTTGATCTTTTAGTTTTTATCTTTAATCTTTAATCCCTGAACGAACTATTCAAGTTTGTAATTCGAACTTTAATTATCTTTTAATTCGTTCCTAAAGATAGATCGCCAAATCTGTTGCTAACTGCACAATAATCTGTTAAAGAGATAACAGATTTATGTGTCCAGTATTTTCGGGCCGGATGTCAGGACATCGTGTCCGACATCGTGGATCCTGCACAATCTGTTAAAGATATAACAGATTTATATGTCCAGTATTTTCGGGCAGGATGTCCTGGACATTGTATCCGACATCGTGGATCCTGCAGCTTCAATTCTTCATTTGACATTTTATCTTGCCTTGTGCATTGTGCAGCCCGATCTGATTCCTTGACATAACGTTGAACATCATGTGCAGCAACTCCAGCTTTCCTTCATTGTCTAAGTGCTTATGTTTTAACAAAATCTTAGCCAATCTTTTAAACACTCAGTAGAGCTAAGCACTAACAATCTCCCCCTTTGGCAAATTTTGTCTAAAACATACTTAGACACTTTCTGAGCAGGTACGAGCAGTTATGCAAGTGGGATCAGCAACTTTCATTATCAGAGTAATCAAGCACAGCGGAATTGGTAATGGCGACAGCAAAATTCTGCAAGTTGCAAGTCGTTTCCAGGATGTCAAGACATCTCACGTGACATCAGCTTTCTGCTCCCCCTGTCTCCATGCTCTTACTGCAGCAACTTCTATCAGCTACTAGTCTTTTCCAGGATGTCAAGACATCTCACGTGACATCAGCTTTCTGCTCCCCCTGTCTCCATGCTCTAGCTGCAGCATCTTCTATCAGCTACTCGTAATTACAGTAGCTTACATCAGTCATCATCAGCAGCAGCAGTCTCCCCCTCAAAGTCATGAATCATGCATACATCGTATCATACAACTCTCCCTCAAAATCATGAATCATGCATACATCGTATCATACAACTCCAAAATCATAAATCATGCATAATACTAAATACTATTACTCCCCCTTTTTAGACAGAATTTGACAAAAGTAGAATGCATGCAAATATTACAGACCAATAGCAATTAATTGTTCAAAGGGACATGCCCCTATAGCTAGTAAGAGTAAAAAGCAAAAATAAAGGTCTGATGGTCATGGGGTGGCCTCAGAATCATCATCATCCGATTCTGTATCCTCTGCTGCATCTTCCTCTTCCTCAGCAGCTTCTTCTTCTTCCTCAGCTGCTTCTTCTTCCTCAGCTGCTTCACCATCATCAATGCCACTGTCTGAGAGCCTTTTGATCAGGCGTTCCAGCTCCATTTTCTTCTCTGTGGTGGCTTTGATGGTTGCCTCCAGCACCTTGCATGTGTCCTTGAGTTCAGCAATCAAGGCATCCTTGGATACAGCACCTGAAGCAGCAGCTTTCCCTGATGTCGAGACAATGTCTGGGACATGTGTCCCCTCAAACAGTTTGTAGTGCAGGGATAGAGGAGATTCTCTCTTCATCACAGAGTCAATGTTGTTTAAGATATTGGGATGTTGACTCAACATAATGCCACACAATACAGTTGGGAAGCCAATGGGTAATTTGACAGCAAAAGATTCTGAATGCTTAACAGTTTGATCAAAAATATAGTTTCCAAAATTAAATTTGGACTTGGTTCCAACAGCATACAGAAATTTACCCAAACCTGTGGCAACAGTGGAAGTATGATTGGTGGGTACCCAGTTTGCAGCCCCAATCCTGTGCAGGATTGCATACTTCACACTTAGCTTCCCTGCAGAAAGCTTCCCTTTCTTTGGCCAATGCTGGACTCGTTTGGCAGTGATTTCCTTGGCAATCTGATGCTCAGAAACATCAATATCCACCACTCCTTCAGTAGGTCTGCCCAGGTATTTGTTGATTACAGCAGGGGAGAATCTAACACATTTTCCTCTGACAAACACTTTCTGATACTCATCACTTTTTCTGTTTGTTATGTCAGAGGGAATGTTGACAATGAATTCCCTGACTAAGCTTTCATAGCAATCTCCCAGCTTGGTGACAGTTTTCAGCAGTCCAGCAGCCTTGATGAGGTCCATGATCTCCTTGCAATCCAAGGCATTTCTTCCCAGTTCTCTTTCTAAAGCAAGCCTTCGTTGATATACATATTTCCACCTTTCAACATTGCCAATGGAGTGGAATGAAATGTTGTCCAATGGTGCATCAGGGACATTTTCAGGCACCTTTTTCCCTGATTTCTTGGCCCGCTTGATGTCGGGAACATCTAGTTCGACATCATAATCAGAATCAGATGAGGAAATTTCTTTCCTCTTCTTGGAAGGGATTGCAACTTTGCTCCATCTGGATGTGGTAGGAGTGATTGGAGTGCTCTTCTTCTGTGCCATAGTTTTGATTCGTCCAGACCTAGTAATGGGGGTTTTTCCCTTTCTGCCTTATAATCTTGCTGCAATGCCAGGTGCCAACTTGTTGGCAATGGGTTCCTCATCAGATTCTACTTCTTCTAGGTCAATGAGGTCACCTGGAGCAGGTTCTGGTGCCCTTGGTGCAGGGGTCTCTTCTGTGGCTTGATCTTCTTCTTCTGTTGATTCCTCTTCACTGGGTGAAGGGAGGGCTTCAGCATTTGGAGTGGAAGATGTTGGAACATCTTTATCGGCATCAGGGACAGAAGCATTCGGGGTGGAAGATGTTGGAACATCTTCATCAGCATCAGGCACAGAAGCATTTTTCAGAATGTTACTCACAATACTGCGGATCTTCTTATCCATCTCCGGGTCTACTTCCCTAGGACTTGTTGCAGGGCTAGGGTTTTCAGAAATTTTTACTCCCTGTTGTCGTTTGGGAACCAGTTTCTCAGGGACAGGAGCTTGACCAGGAATCATTTGTATGGGTTGGATATGGAATTCAGGTTGTTCCTGGTTTGATGGTGCTTTGGTGGATGCTGGAGATGATGGTACAGAGGGTGAACCAGGAGCTGAGGTTTCTTTTGGTGCGGTAGCCATGGAGAAGCAGAGCCTTTGGAATGGTTTCGTGAATTTCTGAGAGCTGTTGGGAAATGCTGAAGACGGGATTACCACGACAATATAAGTTTGAATGAGGAATGTAAAGAGACGTGTGAAGCAACGGTCGAATTTGTCTTGGCCCAGTAGAGAACGCGCTATTAACGTTTGAGCACGTTCAGATAACAGTAATTGCTATAAATCCTCTAGCAGACAAATGCCCAGCTTGCCCCTCAGTTTTTCAAACTGATTTGCATCCAATGCCTTTGTGAAAATATCTGCTATTTGTTCCTCAGTGTCAACATGCTTCTGTACAGACTTTGATCAACACTGGTGCCAGCTTCATCTTTTGTCAGCTTCAAGTGAGTAGGTGCAGGTGTTCTTTTATGGCTGGCATTTTCCATCCCAAACTTCTTGACAATGTTCTTTGCATACTTGCTTTGTGAGAGGAATATGGTGTCTTCCATCTGCTTCACTTGGAGTCCCAGAAAATACGTCAGCTCTCCAACAAGACTCATCTCAAATTCAGATTGCATCTGTTGGACAAAATGTCGAAGCATCTCATTCGACATCCCTCCAAACACAATGTCATCAACATATATCTGTGCTATCATCAAGTTTTCAGCATCTTGTTTGACAAAGAGAGTCTTGTCAATTCCTCCCTTCCTATATCCTTGCTGAGTAAGGAATTCTGTTAGCCTTTCATACCAAGCTCTTGGAGCTTGCTTCAATCCATAGAGAGCCTTCTTGAGCCTGTATACATGATCTGGATGAGTTGGATCTACAAATCCCTTTGGCTGCTCCACATAGACTTCTTCATTCAGGTATCCATTCAGAAACGCGCTCTTCACATCCATCTGGTACAGCTTGAATTTGAGGATGCAAGCTACACCAAGTAACAATCTGATGGACTCAAGTCTAGCAACAGGGGCGAAAGTTTCATCAAAGTCTACACCTTCAATCTGAGTGTAGCCTTGAGCAACAAGTCTGGCCTTGTTTCTGGTTATAACACCTTCTTCATTGGTTTTGTTCTTGAAGATCCACTTGGTGCCAATTATATTAGTTCCCTCGGGTCTAGGAACTAGCTCCCAAACTTCATTCCTTTTGAATTGCCCCAATTCTTCTTGCATAGCATTGATCCATAACTCATCAGTCAGTGCCTCTTTCACATTCTTGGGCTCAATTTTGGAGACAAAGCATGAATTGGAGACAATCTCAATCTCCCTTGATCTTGTAGTGACCCCTCTGTTTGGATCTCCTATAATCAGCTCCTTGGGGTGCATCTTCTGGATTCTAATGGAGGGTTTCTTGTCAGGTTGGTTGATGTTTGGTTCATCTGTAGCAGAATCAGAGTTTTCTGCATTTTCTGCACTTTTAGCTGTATCTGCTACATTGTCTCCCGATGTTCTGACATCTTCTTCGACATCCTTCTTTCTTGCTGGAGTTAGATCATCAACAACCACATTGATGGATTCCATCACAGTTCTGGTTCTGGAATTGAATACTCTATATGCTCTGCTGTTTGTAGAGTATCCCAGGAATATTCCTGCATCACTCTTGGGATCCATCTTTCTCCTTTGCTCTCTGTCTGCCAAAATGTAACATGGACTTCCAAAGATGTGGAAGTGCTTGACAGTTGGCTTCCTCCCTTTCCAGATTTCATACAGTGTGGTAGGAGTCCCTCTTCTAAGTGTGACTCTGTTGTGGATGTAGCATGCTGTGTTCATGGCTTCAGCCCAGAGATTATAGGGAAGTTCTTTGGCATGAAGCATGACCCTAGCAGCCTCTTGCAAAGTCCTGTTTTTCCTTTCAACTATGCCATTTTGTTGTGGTGTAATGGCTGCAGAGAACTCATGAGTGATGCCTTCAGATGTGCAGAATTCAGTAAACCTGCTGTTTTCAAACTCTCTGCCATGGTCACTCCTGATTCTCTTGATGACACAGTCTTTTTCTCTTTGAAGTCTTAGACTCAACTCCTTGAATACTTCAAAGGTGTCTGATTTCTCTCTGATAAAGTTGACCCAGGTAAATCTGGAGAAATCATCCACAACAACATAGGCATACCTCTTTCCTCCAAGGCTTTCAACTTGCATAGGCCCCATCAAGTCCATGTGAAGTAGTTCCAGTACCCTGGAAGTGGTCTGATGTTGAAGCTTCTGGTGGGACATCTTGACTTGCTTTCCAATCTGACATTCACCACAGATTCTGCCTTCTTCTATTTTCAGATTGGGAATGCCTCTCACAGCACCTTTGTCAATGATTTTCTTCATCCCTCTTAAGTGCAGATGTCCAAATCTTTGATGCCATATTTTTACTTCATCTTCTTTGGAGGATAGACATGTGGAGGAGTAACTGGTTTCTTGAGGTGTCCATAGGTAACAGTTGTCCTTTGATCTGCTGCCCCTCATTAGAACTTCACTCTTCTCATTTGTCACCAAGCATTCTGACTTTGTGAAGTTTACATTGAATCCTTCATCACACAACTGACTGATGCTGATCAGGTTTGCAGTTAGTCCCTTCACCAGCAGTACTTTGTCCAGACTAGGAAGTCCATCATGGGCTAGCTTTCCCATTCCAGTGATCTTTCCTTTAGAACCATCTCCAAATGTCACATAGCTAGTGGAGCAAGGTTCAATGTTCACCAGGAATTCTTTAACTCCTGTCATGTGTCTGGAACAGCCGCTATCTAGGTACCAATCTTCCTTAGCTGATGCTCTAAGTGAAGTATGAACAACAAGACTAACAGTCTTGTGTTTTGGAACCCACATCATCTTCTTTCCTCTGCTGCTACCTTGAGTTCCATGATGTGGATGGCCATGTAAATGATAGCAAAAGGGCTTTATGTGACCATACTTGCCACAGTAGTGACACCTCCACTTCTTTCTTTTGCTCCTTTTCTGCTGCGTTCCATGATGTCGAGACCGATGTTGTGACATCGTGGCTCCAGTGCTGTTTTTGGCAGGAACAACCTCTGTCATGGTTATTCTGCCAGCAGATTTATGATTAAACCCAAGTCCTCTCTGGTTTCCAACATTCTTCCCAAGCTGTAGCACCTCATCAAGCAAATCTGAGCCTTTATTCAGCATCTTTATTGATTTTGTCATGTTTTCCAGTTTAGAGTTCAGAAAACCAATTTCTCCTTTAAGTTCAGAGATTTCCTCTTCATGTGCCTCCTTCTCAGCCTCCAGATTTGCAATGACCTTCTTTAGTTGTGCTTCTTGCTGAAGAATCTTCTCACTTTTGATGCATAGTTCTCTATAGGATGTAGCAAGCTCATCAAAAGTGATTTCACTATCTGTATCACTTGAATCTTCAGCAGATTCAAATCTCCCAGTGAGAGCATTCACATCTCTGTCAGAATCACTTTCTTGTTCACTCTCTGTATCATCAGACCGACATACAGAAAGTCCTTTCCTCTGCTTCTTGAGATGAGTGGGACATTCAGCTTTGATGTGTCCATAGCCTTCACACCCATGGCATTGGACTCCTTTGCTGTGACTGGGTTTTTCATCTGACCTTTTCTGGTATTCACTACCTTTCCTGATGTCGAAAGGGATGTTCCGGACATGTGGTTTCTGCCTCCTGTCCATTCTGTTCAGCACTTTGTTGAACTGTTTTCCAAGGAGCACAACTGCATTAGCCAGACCTTCATCAGTATCCAGGTCATACTCATCTTCTTCTCCTTCATCATTGGACACGAACGCCAGATTCTTGCTCTTCTTTTCAGTCCTATCCGAGAGTCCTAGCTCAAAGGTTTGAAGGGAACCAATGAGTTCATCTACTCTCATGTTGCAAATGTCTTGGGCCTCCTCTATTGCAGTGACTTTCATGTCAAATCTCTTAGGCAAAGATCTGAGGATCTTTCTCACCAGCTTTTCGTCTGTCATCCTTTCTCCCAAGGCAGTGCAAGCATTGGCAATTTCAAGAATGTTCATGTGGAAGTCATGAATACACTCTTCCTCCTTCATCTTCAGATTTTCGAATTTTGTAGCCAATAGTTGCAATCTGGACATCTTCACTTTGGAGGTTCCTTCATGAGTGGTTTTCAGGATCTCCCATGCATCCTTGGCCACTGTGCATGTGTTGATCAGTCTGAAGATATTCTTGTCAACTCCATTGAATAGAGCATTCAAAGCTTTGGAGTTTCCAAGTGCCAATTCGTCTTCTTCTTTTGTCCAGTCTTCTTCTGGCTTCAATTCATCAGTGGGCTTTCCTTCTGTGTCCAGCATCTTGGGATGTTCCCAGCCTTTGATGACAGCTTTCCAGGTTCTGCTATCCAGTGATTTGAGGAAGGCCACCATCCTTGCTTTCCAGTATTCATAGTTGGTTCCATCCAGAATTGGTGGTCTGTTCACTGGTCCTCCTTCTTTCTCCATGTTCATCAGAATTTATCTCCCTAGATCTCACTCAGTGATTTCGAGTGCCTGCTCTGATACCAATTGAAATTCTGATACTGGGGACAGATGTCGTACAGGATGTCACGACATCGCGCTTCAGAACATGCAGAATGTATATGACCGTATGAACAGATTAAACAAGTGAATAACACAAGAGAATTGTTAACCCAGTTCGGTGCAACGTCACCTACATCTGGGGGCTACCAAGCCAGGGAGGAAATCCACTAAAATAGTGTTAGTTCGAAGATCTAACAGCCACTGTTTACAACCTTCTCACCTAACCACTACCCGTGCAACCTCTACCTAAGAGCCACTCTTAGATATGAGAACCCCTCTCACTCCCTCTCAATCACTCTCCCGTGTTTACAATTAAATCGAATACACACCAGAGATTACTCTCTGAACAATAGAGATCAACTCCACACACTATAGAGATCAACTCTACACACTCAGGTCCAACACTTGATGTTAGGGTGACATCAAGGTGGCTCACAAAACACTCAAGTCCCAAAACTCACAAAATAACTCTTCAATCCCGGACTTGGTACAGAACCTCGTGCAGCCTTCATGTTTATATAGTGGTGTGCGTTTCTGGGCTGCAACTACTTGTGCTGGATGAGATCTATCATTTTCCTGAAAATCTGCACTTAAAGATCTAAAAGATACAGTTTGATCTTTTAGTTTTTATCTTTAATCTTTAATCCCTGAACGAACTATTCAAGTTTGTAATTCGAACTTTAATTATCTTTTAATTCGTTCCTAAAGATAGATCGCCAAATCTATTGCTAACTGCACAATAATCTGTTAAAGAGATAACAGATTTATGTGTCCAGTATTTTCGGGCCGGATGTCAGGACATCGTGTCCGACATCGTGGATCCTGCACAATCTGTTAAAGATATAACAGATTTATATGTCCAGTATTTTCGGGCAGGATGTCCTGGACATTGTATCCGACATCGTGGATCCTACAGCTTCAATTCTTCATTTGACATTTTATCTTGCCTTGTGCATTGTGCAGCCCGATCTGATTCCTTGACATAACGTTGAACATCATGTGCAGCAACTCCAGCTTTCCTTCATTGTCTAAGTGCTTATGTTTTAACAAAATCTTAGCCAATCTTTTAAACACTCAGTAGAGCTAAGCACTAACAAATATCAAAAACTTAAATTTTTAATTATTTGATTAAGTTGAAATAACTCCATATAAACAAAAACACATGGTTTAAAAAAAATAAATAAAAACACATATGGTTTAAAAGCAACATGAAAAGACAAAACACTGAAAATAATTACAATATTAAATATTATTTTTTATACAATCAAATATAAAAAATAAAACAACTATTAACAAATAAATATAAGAATTTATTTTTTTATTTCACATGCAATATGTAGCATGATAAGAATTCTGGACAGGGCAGGCCAATGGAATGAGAACAGAAGTTCCTACCCATAGTATCACGTGCACAACATAAATGCTAGGCTATTCTGTTACTAAATTATATATATATATATATATATATATATATATATATATATATATATATATATATATATATATATATATATATATATAACATTACCTTACTGAAATCTTTTCTCCAAATTGTCACTAAGACCTTGCTTGGGAGATAGGATCGAGCCATTAAAGCAGCCTCTGGAATCCGATTGCTGCCAAAAGCATAACTCAGCTACATCAAACTGCATTCTAATCAACCCTCTCTCTCTCTCTCTGTGTAGAGTGATATCATTAATAAAAGATCAAGTTTACCAAAAAAGTCAACCCTCTTTCTACCAAAAGTTGAAGGCAGTCCTCAAGTTTACCCAACATGAATACGCAAAGGATATAGCAGCAATAACCAACAGACCTGTGTGCATACAAATTTGCTGGAACTTCAAAGATAATTCAAATGCTAAGCCCAACTAGTAGTGCTAAAAAACTTACATAAGATAGTTCAACATCTTTGGAGCTACTCCTTTATCTACACGATATTCTCCACCACCAATTCTCACCATCCAAAGAAATCTACACAAAAATTGGGAATATCATACAAAAGCACTGGAAGCATTGTAGAAGGGTGGAGAAATACTTGTAAAAAACAAAACAATGAACAAATAAAAAATCAGAGGAAAAACTGAAATGTTTATATCCAGGACATGATCAATAAATATATAATTATACCTTTAAAACTGAATAGAATTTTGCACCTGAAAAAACTAACAACATACCACCCAAACTCAATCCAAAAAGTCAGTAAGTAGAAACTTAGAGTTGTTTTTGCAAGCCAAAACAGTAAATCTACCTAGTACCTACAAATGAGACAAATATATGAATCAAGTTTTCCTAGTTTGTGTTTTCATTCAAATGATCAAAATCTAATTTGTCTGCACCAACTTGATGATGGAATGTCTATAACTTTATTATTTTTTAAAAACTAGTAATAGCATATGAAAGGGGGGCAGGGGGTAAGAAACAAAATAAAGAATGAGGACAAAGTAAAAATTATGAGAAATAACCATAATTTCTCTTTCAGGTCTCAAAATTTTATATTACTGCAACAAGAACATTAAGCTTCAGAACACCGACCTACCCCCCCCCCCCTCCCCAAAAAAAAAATAAAAGAAAATAGCTACAATTGTGATGACGCCAATGCTCTAAACTAAATTCTTATATTGAAATGTTTCCAGCACGACAATAACAATGCTAGTTCTATTTAGTTTAATTCTCAAACTTCATATATCTCTAAAATCACACACACAACAAAAAATGCTGCAACCTGCTTACCAGAGCAGAGTTAAAGAATCCGCTTGACCGTTTATTTGGGGAACCAAACTCCACCTTATTGTCCAGCATCCTCTCATAGGGTGCTCTGTCTTGATTACTTGGAGATGACTGATGGCCCTATTAGTTGCTGGAAATTTCATACAAATATTAATTATGTCTCCCTGGAGGATGGTGCAGGTGAGTAACTGTGATCACTTGAGTCTCTTCTCCATGAATTCTGAACTTGTGCTGCAAACTGCAAATTCCAGAGAATATGTTCCACAAAAGGCCTTTCAGTTGGGTCACTAGAGAGACACCTTACACATATCTCCATCATGAGGATTTGTTTGACGAATGTCACTAGCATCAGAAGTGTAACTAAAACCTGTCCCTGTAGGTTGGTCAACAAATAAAATATTTGATGCCTGAAAATGAAGGAACAAAAAAACTTCCTTTTCTGTTTCTCAAGAACAAGCACCAATGCCAAAAACCAAAACTTCCTTGTCCCTTCTCTATCTTTCTCTTTGCTTCAAACAACGAAGAAGTAATGTGTAGGCTACCAAGTCCTACCCTTTGCAGCTTTAAGCTATTTATATCATTTAAATAATTAAGACCAAAACAAAGAAACTAGCAGTATACTTGTATTAAATGAAAAAAATGAAATTAAATAGCAGATGTAAAAGTTCAAGAGATAAGAAACCTAATATAAGGGATGACTAAGTACCATCACAGTATTTTGAAAGAATATTAAGGAATAGCAATAAATGAATATGAAAAATCAGATAGTTATAATAACATGATCAAATTTGGAAGGTAGTTATATAAGCAATACCAATAAAATTAGCCATCAGGAATTTTGTATTGAGAAAAAAATTTAACTCTATAAGGAATAACATCAACAAAATTTATATTCATAAGGAATTAAGATTTTAAAAGTATGACAATTTAAATAAGCATGCCTGTGTTTTGCTAAGAAAGGTTCTAGTTCTGTATGGATATTTGCCAAAAAAAATCAACGTAGTCTCAAGGCAACAACAATAAATGCAAGCAGGGGTTCCTGTTAACAGTTATAAAATTAGGTATTACCTTGGATACATGAAGCTAGTTTGATCTCCACCACAAAGATATTCCTGGAGCATTTGGGGATGATACTCCAAAATCTGTTCGATTGAAATATTTAAATAATTCTTACCACAAGAATGACAATAAATTGAAGAAGGAATGACATAAATGTACTATGATCATACCTCTCCATAAATCAACTCTCTTACATCATCTTTGGTCAATTTCATTCTCTCAAATTCAAACTTAAGTTTTGAAATGGGTTGAGTGGATGGTTCACGGTCCATGTTCGCCAAGCCAGTGAAGTAAGGATCAGATAATGCCTGATATCACAAACATGACAGAAATAATGAAATGTACTCTTAGGTAATTATCAATGAAATTATATATAGGT
Source organism: Glycine max (assembly GCF_000004515.6). NCBI lineage: Eukaryota > Viridiplantae > Streptophyta > Magnoliopsida > Fabales > Fabaceae > Glycine > Glycine max. Next base: position 20,412,832 of record NC_038243.2, read on the forward strand.
GATAGGAGATCAACCTCTTCAGCTGATGGACGGTCTTTAGGATCATTAGGTAACTTTCCTTCTCCAACATAAGTATAACATGCAAGAGTTGTGAAATACTCCAACTGTATGCTTTGAACGTTGTCGTTGTTTCCACATATGAAAACACCTCAGAAACACTAATAAATTGAATTCTTTTTTTGACGAATAAAGAAACGCAATGACATCGATTCAGAATAATGACTTTCATAAAAACTTCGGTAAAAGCACGCGAGAAGATGCAAATTGAAATCCATGTACCTTGAAAATCGAGAGGAGGCGCTCTTGGTCGTTGATTTCCTCAAAATGTCGGTGCCAGCGATCCCAATCCCAATCCTCATGGCCACCGTCGATGTGGACGCAATTGTCAGCAGCGGTGTTCCCGAGGGACTTCCAGTAGGAATCGACTAGGTTGGCGACCTTGGAGAATTGGTGTAGCACGAAGTCCTAGCCGCTGTGTTTGGCACTGACACTACGGTCGTCAGAGGAGGCAAAGGCAAGGCAGCGGCAGGGGGATTGCGATGGGAACGGGAGGAGCAAGGGCGTCCGTTGTGCGGGGAACGGCATGACAAGCTTCTGCATCGGGAAGGTAAGTGTTGGTGCGAAAATGGAAGAAGAATCCATGAGATAGAGAATGAAAGAATGGATATGCGTGTTGTTGAAGAAGAAGGAGATTGGGAATATACTGTGTGTGTTGTGAATGTGAAGTGAAGGGGATGGAACATGAGGCTCGGAACTTGGTTGTGAAAATTTGAGGGATGGATCTTCTTAGTGCCTCAATAGATTTTTTATTTTTTCTAGCCACGAGGGGATATGGATGAAATGAATTTTTTTTTTTTTTACTTTTACATACACTATGACAAACAATTGTAGGTATAAGTATTTTTTGACTTTTACCTACACTAATTTATGTGTGTAGGCAAAAGTCTCCGTAAGTATATGTCATTTTTCTTGTAGTGAGGGAGCTATGGGACCAGCAAAACCTGCAGATAGGCCAGATCATGAGGTTGATGATCCCCTATATCTGATGACATTGACCATCCCTCAGCTTTTTTTGAAGCTGTTGCAGGTTATGTGGGATGCTACCATGTTCGAAGTGTTTAATGAAGACTTCCCCTTGTACATAAAGCATGAAGATCTCTCTGAAATAGCACACGATGGTCAATGTCTCAACATCTTTGTTATACAGTTGTGGATTCTGTAAGTCAATTTAGATTATTGTTAATTACCTAAGTTATTGTTTTAAATTCATACATAATTTACTTTGTCTTAACAACAATAGGCATATGACTGAGTCAAGTGTAGAAGCAAAGCTTCATGGTGAATCAAAGGTGATTCAAAGGTGTTTTGATGATAACAATGATGATAACAAAAGATAATGACAAAGGTGATGACAAAAAGCTCAAAGATCAATCAAAGAACAACTTAAGTGAATCAAGAAGAATTCAAGACTCAAGAAGAAAGCCTAGAATCAAGAATCAAGATTCAAGGTTCAAGATCTCAAGAATCAAGATTCAAGGTTCAAGATCTCAAGAATCCAGATCAAGATTCAAGACTCAAGATTCAAGAATGAAGAAAAGACTCAATCAAGATAAGTATTAAAAAGTTTTTCAAAACTTTGAATAGCACATGAGTTTTTGACAAAACCCTTTACCAAAGAGTTTTTACTCTCTGGTAATCGATTACCAGTAGCAAAATTGTTTTGAAAAAGTTTTCAAATTGAATTTACAATGTTCCAATTATTTTCAAAAAGTTGTAATCGATTACAATATTTTGGTAATTGATTACCAGTGCCTTTGAACGTTGAAATTCAAATTCAAATATGAAGAGTCACATCCTTTCACACAAAAGCTTTGTGTAATCGATTACACTAATTTGGTAATCGATTACCAGTGTTGATTCTGAATAAATCAAAAGATGTAACTCTTCAAAAGGTTTTTGACTTTTTCAAATTGGTTTTAAGCTTTTTCTAAAAGTTATAACTCTTCTAAATGGTCTTCTTGGCCAGACATGAAGAGTCTATAAAAGCAAGGCTTTGATTTGTTTTTCAATACACTTGATAAATTCATTCAATCTTGAATACTTTTCCAATCATTTCATTACAATCCTTTACAAGCTTTGAATCTCTTTGAACTTCTTCTTCTTCTTTGTACCAAAAGCTTTCTGAAGTTTTTTGGTTTTCCAAACCTTGAAAACTTGTGCTATTCATCTTTTCATTCTCTTCTCCCTTTGCCAAAAAGAATTCGCCAAGGACTAACCGCCTGAATTCTTTTGTGTCTCCCTTCTCTCTTGTCAAAGAATTCAAAACGACACAGTCTGAGAATTCTTTTGATTCTTCCCATTCCCTAATACAAAAGTGTTCAAAGGACTAACCGCCTGAGAATTCTTTTGTATCCCCATTCACAAAGTATCAAAGGTTTAACAGCCTGAGATCTTTGTCTTAACACATTGGAGGATACATCCTTTGTGGTACAAGTAGAGGGTACATCTACTTGGGTTTGACTGAGAACAAGAGAGGGTACATCTCTTGTGGATCAGTTCTAGTAGAGGATACACTACAAAAAAAATGTTAAATAATGGAGGTTATTTTGCGGAGGTTTTAAAAACCTCCTTAATTTATTAAAAACTACAATTTTTTGTGCTTATTTTGCGGAGGTTTTAAAAACCTCCTTAATTTATTAAAAACTACAATTTTTTGTGCTTAATTTGTGGAGGTTTATAACCTCTGCTAATTAAATATTATTTTCCCACTCTTTTCTCTTTAAAATAAAATAAATCATGTTTTCTTTCCGGCAAAAAAAAAAAATTCCTCTCAAAAAAATCACAAAGCCCCTCAAAAAAAAATTCCCTCTCAAAAAAATCACAAAACCCCTCCAAAAAAAATTCCCTCTCAAAAAAATCACAAAACCCCTCAAAAAAAAATTCCCTCTCAAAAAAATCACAAAACCCCTCAAAAAAATTCCCTCTCAAAAAAATCACAAAACCCCCTCCAAAAAAAATTCTCTCTCAAAAAAATCACAAAACCCCTCAAAAAAAAATTCCCTCTCAAAAAATTTACAAAACCCATGTTTCAGTCACAACTTCCTATTTCTCTTCATTAAAGATTCCCAAAACCCCTCTCTTCAGATTACCCCCAAAATTTCTCTCGGTTTCTTGTTCCAGGCTTTGATTTTTCTTTTCTTCTCTCGCTTCCCAAATCCCCTCTCTTCAAAGGTACTTCCTCTCTTTGTTCAAAGGTCCATTGCTCTTTTCTTATTTTTGTTTTAATTAATCGAATCATCATCTTTGTTTTTTTCTTTCTTTTTTTATGTATATATTCGGACAAAATCAATACACACTTGATACAAGCATGTGTTTTGCTTGCTATTACAGAGGGCAGTTATCTTCGGAGAGATTCGAAGGATTCGAAGGATTCAAAGAGAAAATAAGGCCAGGTATTGCGCAGTTATCTTCGGAAGCACTATTTTTATTTTATTTTAATATATCTTATCTTCTGGCATGTGTATTGTCTGGGCATTATTTTTATTTTACTCTGGTATTTCTTTCCTTTGTTTTGCAATGTGTATGCGTGAGAAATCATGGATGTTTGTGTAGTGCGGTGCGGTGCAGAGAAAAAAATACTTCATTTAGATTTTGGCCTCGTGATAGAGATTATATCCTTCATTTTTCGGTGCAGAACATTCTTGTTATAATTGGGGCCCCTTAATTTTTTATTTATTATTAATTGATATGCTAGTTTACAAGCCTTGATATTCTTTTCTCTCTCTAGCTCTATACTATATACGATAAATTCCATGCGCCATTTTCAGAATAGAAGAATCAATTCCACCAGCTGATGTTAATTGTTAATCACCCTAAATTGTGCACTCCAGTTAGGGGATAATGAATTGACATTCAACCAATGGGATAAGACATCATTTTGATATGATTGTTTCCTTATTTACATTATTGATTTAGTTTCCTACTTACTATTTGTATGTAATTGATTTATCTTGATTATTATCCCTACAATTAAGGGATTAGGTTATTACTGTAATTAAACATTGATCACTATTAATAAACAGCCAAGGGGACATTCTCTTTAGGAGTTTTTTGGTACGTATAGGAGTTTTTTTTTTATCATGCTTAGTATAGGAGTTGCACACGTCACTAACAACCTATTGAATGTGTATAATACAAACTCTTAGTTATGCGTGTGATATACAATGAAGTCAGCTATTGATATTTTTGGTTAAACATAAGTTATTTTAAAGAATAATTTGTAAGGGAATTAAAGAGATCCAATTGATGCACAACCACTCTTCTTGTGTTTCGACATTTCAGGAGGAATTGATCTTTGAATTTTATGGAATGAGACGCAAATTTAATGTTGTTGAACAAACATATTTTATATGCAAGAACAAAGGGTCATTATGATTTAGTATGTGTGATACACCCTTGTATATAGTATATGTGACTAAGTGTTTTTTCTTTTCTTATTTCAACCAAATGATGCTTCAAGTGTTCCTAATACACCTTTGGATGCAAGAGGATCTTCTGGTGCTAGCAACCCTTAGTTTGCTTATAATGTATTTTGGATTTAAATTAAAAGTTTAGTACAATACTAATATTACTTTGTTATGGATTTTATGTCATACTTTGATTTACAATAGAAATTTAAATTATAAATCTTTGAACTATATGCTATTATTTTGGTTATTGAAATATAATTTCTATGTCCTCATTATGAGTTTTTTTATTACATTTTTTTTATCGATATCATAAGAAAATGAAAAATTATAATACATGTAGATTATGAAACTAAAATGAGTATACAAAATCATTATATACAAGAAAATAAGGAGAATTAGAAAATCAATTGTAAAACATCTATTGCTAGCATGATTTAAAAAAAATCCCTCCATAGTATAGTTTTAAAACCTCTTTTAATAAACCTCCGCATTTAGCATAGGTTTAAAACCTCCTACAAAAAACCTCCATATTTAGTGTAGGTATAAAAACCTCTTCCAATAAACCTCCACAGTTAGCGTAGGTTTAAAACCTCCTTTAAAAAACCTCCACAGTTAGCGTATGTTTAAAACCTCTACAAAAAAACCTCTGCAAAATGTTCTCAATACCAGAGGTTTTCGAAAACCACCGCTAATTGCTTGTGGCGAATCTAACTGCGGAGGTTTTTGAAAACCACCGTAATTTATTTTGTGGAGGGTAAAAACCTCCACTAAACGAAAAAATAACCTCCATTATTTAACAAATTTGTTGTAATGATACATCCACTAGGTTCAAAGAGAACAAGGGAGGGTACATCCCTTGTGGATCTTTGCTTGTAAAAGGATTTTTACAAGGTTGAAAGAAATCTCAAGGACCACAGGTCGCTTGGGGACTGATGTAGGCACGGGTTGTTGTCGAACCAGTATAAAAACTCTTGTGTGTTTGTTTCCTTCTTCCCTACTCTTTTACTTTCCGCTGTGCATTTAATTTCTGCTTTTACTTTCTGTTAAGTTTCTCTTCTACTCCTCATTCTCTTAACAATTTAGTAAAAGCCTTAGAAGAGTAATTTTTTAATTAGTAAAGGTTTAGGAATAATTAGTTCAACCCCCCCTTCTTAATTATTCTGAGGCCACTCGATCCAACATCAAGTATGCGAGCGGGGAATTACGATGTGTATGGATTCCTCGAGCCACAGTCCATCCTAAGATCTGGGCAATCGCAATTTGAATCAAAAAGTTACATGAAGAACTGGATGCAGAATTCAAAATGGGATGTCTACGTAGGAGCATACCTGAATGGGTAAGTTAAACTGAACAAATGAATTTAAATAATGTATAATACTACAATAACCTATATTGGTCTCCACTACAGTGCACATTGGCAAAGGGTCATTATTTTGCCTAAGGAAAATCTTGTCGTTTGGTTTTGTTCCTTGCATAATAGGCCAGACAACTACCTAAAAGGAATAATTAACAGGTCAATATTGTTTTTCAATACATTTGCATTAGCATTACTCAGCAACATCAATATTTTAATGTTCCTTGTATTCAATAGTGCTTTGAAAGGACTTGACGACACTCCACAACCTAAATCCAAGGCTGGTGCTAGGTGGATTGTTGTTAAAGTAAGTGATTTAAAAAATGCTTCTACTTATATATATTTTATATCTGTGTACACTAATTTGCATTTAATGTTCAATATCTAAATTTCATCATTATGTATTTAGTGTAATAGACAAAAAGGAAGCATTGAGTGTGGCTATTACGTGATGCACTGGATGTCAACTATAATCTTAAGAAGTTTCACGAATAATTGGGAAATAGAATTGTTTATTTCAAACAAATTTGATTTTGTTATCATTGGTATTATATTATTAACTTATGTTTTATTTTATCATGCAATATTTTAATGATGTTAGACCATTGCAAGCAGAGAGATTGAAGGCGCTTCACATCCAGTGGGCAAAGTATTATCTCAAAGTTAGAAATCAAACTTAGGATGTTAAGGAATTTTGTAATTTTAGTTTACTTAATTAATTTACTAGCTTGCTTTACATTTTTTACAATTGATGTTTCCTTTTAACATTGAATATTCTTTATTAATAGTTATTAAAAAATTCTTTATTGATAGTTATTAATAAATTCTTTATTGATAGTTATCAATTGATTTTTTACAATTGATAGTTTACTAGCTAGCTTTTTGCTAAAAACTATTTCAAAACAAAATGCAAATGATATATGTTGTGCTGTGTGGTCTGATTTCAAATTTGCATGTTAATTTTCGGGTTTACTGAAAAAACAGATAGTGTATTAAAAAAATTCCTAATAATGACATCGGTTTTTTAAAAAAAACCAATGTTAACCTACACAAACAACATCGATTCGATACAAAAATCGATGTTAACTGATACGTTAACATCGGTTTTTGAAGAAAATCGATGTTAACTTCCAAAATGTTAACATCGGTTAAAACCAATGTTAACTGTGGAAGCAAAGCTTTCCAAGTTTATTTTGATGATGCCAAAGACTCAAGTCAAGAATCAAGAGTCAAAACATGTTTTAAGAATCAAAGAGTCGTTCAATCAAGAATCAAGAGTCAAGTGAAGAGTCAAGATTCAAGTAAAGATTCAAGAGAAGACTCAAGATATGCAAGAACTTCAAGAAAAGCATCAAGATAAGTATAAAAAGATTTTTTCAGAAGAAAAGATTGAATAGCCCAATTTTGTTCAAGAGAATTTTTCAAAGAAAAATCTTTTACCAAGAGTTTTACTCTCTGGTAATTGATTACTAGAAGGTAGTAATCGATTACCAGTAGCCAACATTTTTTTGAAATTGATTTACAAATCAGTAATCGATTACCATGAGCATGTAATCGATTACCAGTGTTTTGAACGTTGGGATTTCAAATTTCAAGAGTCACAACTTGTGATAAAATATTTTCAAACTTACATAATCGGTTACACAACATTTGTAATCGATTACCAGTGTTTCTAAACATTTTGATTTTTAAATTTAAACATGAAGTCACATCTGTTGATGTGTAATCGATTACACTATGAAGCTAATCGATTACCAGTGACTTATTTCAAAAATTAAATTACCAAAAATCACAATTCTTAAAGTGAATAGTTCTTGAAGATTTTTTAAAGAGTCCCAACTTTTAAAGTGACTAGTTTTAAAAAAGAGTCACAACTTTTAAAGTGACTAGTTTTCAAAAGAGTCAGAACTTTTAAAGTGACTAATTTTAAAGAAATTGCCAAGAGTCACAAACTTTAACTTGAGCCATCAAATAACTATAAATATGTGACCATGGCACGAATTTTAAACAGAACTTTTTCAGATTTCTTTCATTCATTCAAAGCATTATTCTAAGAGTTTTTGTTCAATACTTTCTTCATTCAAGAAAAGTTCATTGGCCAAAAACTTGTGCTATTCTTCTTCTTTATTCCTTCTTCCTCTTGCCAAAAGAATTCAAAGAACTAACTGTCTGAGAATTCTTTTGATTCTTTCCTTCTCCCTCCTGCCAAAAGAATTCAAAGAACTAACCGTCTGAGAATTCTTTTGATTCTTTCCTTCTCCCTCTTGCCAAAATAATTCAAATAACTAACCTTTTGAGAATTCTTTTGATTCCCCAAACAAAGAATTCAAAGAACTAACCGTCTAAGAATTCTTTGCCCAAACACTGAATTCAAAGAACTAATCGTCTGAGAATTCTGTGTAAGAAGCGGGTAGCTTCTTGGTTGTAATAGTAAACACAAGGGAGGGTACATCCTTTGTGGTTCGCTTCAAGTAGAGAGTACATCTACTTAGTTGTTGAAAGAGAACAAGGGAGGGTACATCCTTTGTGGCTCTTTGCTTGTAAAGGATTTTGCAAGGTTATTGGAAATCTCAAGAACAGTGGATTGCTTGGGGATTGGATGTAGGCACGGATTGTGGTCGAACCAGTGTAAATCTTGTGTTTGTTTTCTTCTTCCCTACACTCTTTACTTTTCCACTGTGCACTTTTTATTTCCGCTTTACTTTTGTCTAAGTTATTGTTTCTGTTCTTTACTTTCTCATAACTTAGTAGTAAAGCCTAATTGAATCTAGTAATATTAAGAAGGATAATTTTTAATTAGTCAATATACATTAATAATTAATTCAACCATCTCGTCTTAATTATTCCGAGGTCATTTGATCCAACATTAACGTATCAGTTAACATTGATTTTTGAGAAAACCGATGTTAATGTTGGCAGTTAACATCAGTTTTAGTATAAAACTGATGTTAACTGCCAATACTGGTATAAACATTAATACCTTTTTGTGTAATTCTTATTATATAACATTGGTTATTTAAATAACCGATGTTGTCATTTTTACGTTAACATCAATTTTGAAAAATCAATGTTAACAATAATACTTTCAACGTCAATACTTTCAAACCGATGTTGAAAGTCCTAAATAATCGATGTTGAAAGTCCTAAATAACCGATGTAAAAAACATGTTTTCTAGTAGTGCTTGCTGTTATCTGTTAGCTATTAACATATTTAAATTTAAAAACAAAATTTATTTTTGTTTCTATGTGTTAGCTATTAGCATATTTATGTTTTAAAAAAATCTTTTTATTTTTATCTGTCTATTAGCATATTTAAATATTGAAACAAAATTTAATCAAGTCCAACACTTTCATGTATTAAATCTTAGACGTATACAATTATTTCCAACACTTTCATCTATACTTTTAACTGTCTTTCATCTTTTTTCATATTTGTTATACTTTCATTTCATTCATCTCTGTCAAACACAATATTAGGTCAGCCGTGTGTTAAACAATGGGAGAGCATAATAACAATGCAATGACGGGAGAGCACAAGGTAATGTGAAATTCATTTTAATTGAATTTTTTATAACAATGAAAATTATATGGTACCTTTGACAAAGAGATTAAAAATAAATTATTATATAAAATTCAATTAAGATAGGGAAGGAAAGCATAAAAACTTGTCTTACTGTTGGGGAAATTTGAAATCTTAAGACAAAAAGGATGAATTAAAAATTATTGAAAGATATATACGCTTGAAAAAAATGAAAAGTAAAAAAATATTAAAAGAGATGAAAAAAAAATTATCTTAAAAGAAAACAATATAGAGACTCTACAATTGAAAAGATGAAAGTTTAAAGATAAAAATAAATTAAATCATAATTAGAAAAATCTTCATAAAAATAATAAGATAAAGATGATAAAATATTAAATATAGCTAAAAAATGAAAATGAGAAAAAAAAGGATGGACACTTCGTCATCTTTAATTGTTCTTGACGTTGCCTTTAATAATGCTATCAAAAATGGTTAGACATATTTAAAGAGAAAGGTTATTCTTATTTTCTTTTTGGTCACAAAGAGAAATGTTATTCGTCAAAAGGGTTGTATAAAAAAGGTGATTATATTGTTTTACAAAAAAAAAGTGTAATTGTTCTTTTTTATTTCTTCATATTTATAATGAAAGTGAAATTCTTACGCATAAAATATATGAAAATTCGACTATGATTAATTAAGACAATATTTTGTTCATATTTAATTGATTTATTATACATATAAACACAATATTTAAGTGATTGATTAATTGGTTAATCAATGAAAAAAATATATTAGGAAATAAATATAAAATTGACTACCAGGAACTAATAAAAAGTGTTAAGAATAAAAAATAAAATTATTATTTTTTGGAGACTCAATGTAATTTTTTATCAAAAAATAAATACAAAATTCATATATTTATTAGAATCGAAAACATATTTTAGTTTTAATTAAAATATCAGTATTAGGATTATTGAATTTTCTAAAAATAAAAACCCTTTAGGCATTAAGTTTATTTTATATTCCAGGGTTTCATACCATAGAGAAATAGCCATCCACACATAACTAAGTTCTTTACAAGGTTATGACGCAAATCTTCTTTAACAATGAAATAAACTTGGAAATCCTTACAATCAAATATATAAGAAATTTGCAAATCGTAATCTGTCCATTTCAAGCAGTTGGATCATTTCAAAATAATTAATATTAGAGTTTTGATAGTGATTGTATACATGCATGTCTTAATACACAAAATTGACTATATGTAATTTTGGGGAACTTCTAAAAAACAGGAGCTAGCACAGACTTAGCCGGCATTGGGTATACCACTTTTATTGAGGACATACAGCACCAACTAAGCACTCAATTAATGCCCATGTAAAATACCTTTCTCATCTCTATCACAATTAATGTTGATCTAAGTTAGCAAGATCATGGACGATTTCAGGTGTATTATATAGGCCAGACAAGTAAGTTGCTTCACCATTAGCAATGGTAGTCATTAATAGACATGCATTAGACGTAACTAAGAGATCGAGATATTATAGGATCGGTTAAAAGACAAACTAACTAAAATTTAAATTGTAAACCTATCGGTAAAAAAAATCACTATTAATTTTTATAAAGGAAAATGATCACATATGTTATAAAAAAGTCACATACATTGAAAAAAAGGTCAAATCTATAACTCTTATTTTTTAAAAAAAAAAATCTCTTAAAATTTATATAATTTAGACCTCACTCATCATTGAACTTACTTTGAAATATTATAATATGTTCATTGTTCAAAACCATCTATGTTACATATAAAAAATATTTTTTTTTATCAAGATTTTGTTTCTTTCCGATTTAAGTCTTTCAAATTCATGGCTATGACACGCCCGTCCCAACATACATATAGTGAAATGAAACATAGAATAGTGGAAGTAATTTAAAAAGATTTACTTCACAACTCAATATAAAACTTCTCAACGGAGTAAAATGTTCACATTCACCGATTAATCAAGTTTAAACTTATCGGTAATAATATAAAAACATGTTCCAGCTCCAAACAAAGGTCGTACCAATATTACAACTGAAATTCCAATGACAAGCATAGAAGTAAATCATGTTCAACTACATATCTCAAACTAGCATATGATAAAAACAACATACAACCCTAAGCCCTGATGTCATATCTTATCAGAGCACGGTATCCCAGCATCTTCTAGCATGAGATTCTCCATAGACATCCACATAACCATCTGCTTCCACGAACATAAGGTTCAAGATCATCATAGGATCCGAACACAAACAACACACATGGAGTGAGTTATCACATTTCTAGCTAATAGAGAAAAATGAGAAAACATGTAGATATACATATCATATAAATGAAATAAAACTTACTTAAACGCAACTTACGTAATTCCACCACTTATAGTATAACATCACGTCTCACACATTTTCACATCATTCACATACTCAAGGATCAAAACATAATATCACTCAACTAGTCAATAATAATGAATACACAAACATTATGTAATAGATATACTAAGAGTCAATCCTAGATTCAAAGTGGTACCACACACCGATAAGTCAAATTACTCTCACTAGGTGAAATCATAGGGAGACAAGTTAGGGTCATTCCGTTTTGCGAGAATACTCCAATCATGTGGGATCAACATAGACTTAGAGGAGCACTCAAACTGAGTGTATTTACCCCCAAGGCCTAGACTCTAAAGAGTTTGTCAAGGCCTCTCCCTCCTAAGTTAGGTCCAACCCAGAAAATATTTTAACACCCAGACTTTATCTATGAACTATAGAAAACACACTACTCCTCAATTATTCTCAAAATAATTTTAACTCATTGTGCCTCAAAGTGATTCAACTCGTCAAGTTTCCACAGTGGATCCCATCACAATACTCATCACGCAAAAACTCGTCGTCCTCAAAGGACCCACAATCATATGATTGTATGGTTCATAACTCACAACTTAATGCACACAACATCTCAATACGCGTGTGATCTCATAATTTAACACATACTCAACTTGTCACTTACACACAATTCATCACACTTTCATAATTTCAAGACAACATGTTATCACACCTTATGCATCTTATACATATCACACAATAATAATATTAATATGTTATGTTCATATGATTAATCATTTCATTGAAACAAACATTTAAAATCCTATATATGTCACTGGAGTTTGAGCACGGGTGTGCTTAACCACTCCAGCATGGGCGTGCTCATAAGGAGGATAGGCATGCTTACGCAACTCAGCATAGTCATGCTCAAGAGCACGATCATGCTCACATGGTCAAGGTCAATTCATCATTGTTCCTAAGCACAGGTGTGCTGCTCATCAAGTACAAGTGTGCTTGATGAACATGATGATGAGCACGAACTTGCTCTCATCATGCACGACTTCAGAAACAACTGATTTTCACTAAGTATGGTCATGCTACTCATCAAGGCATGCTGCTTGATGAACATGATGATGAGCATGTGCGTGCTCTCATCATGCACGACTTCTGAAACAACTAATTTTCACTGAGCATGGTCGTGCTACTCATCAATCACGACTGTGCTTCGTGAAAAACCTCAGTTTTGTGAGCACGAAGGGGCTCAATTAAAGCTCCAAAACACAAATGAATTATACAAAATGCTTCTCATAACATGCGGAGTAAAACCCCTCAAACAATTTCAAGTAATCATATCAAAATCATAGGTTCAAAAACACAAAAACACCAAGAGCACTCAATTTTATCGACCAATTCACATTAGAGCATCAATTGGCCCGTCAAACATAACAATTTCATGATTATAATTGTAAGGCTGAATTACAATACAGTAAACATAAAAAAATAAACCCCAATTTGATCCTTTAAGGATCCTTACACATGTTCATTCTAAACCCAATTTCAATAAACTCGTCCCATACCTCTAAACGGGATCATGTGTGTAGCCCGACAATGATAGTGGCATCTCTAGTGGTTCCCAAAGATTCCTCAAACTTTTCCTCTAGTTGCTTTGCTAGGGTTTCCAAGTGTTAGAGAGAAGGAGAAGGGATTGGAGTATCAATTTCACTGTCTTTGTGCGAGGAATGTATCTATCTCTAAGGACATTATTTCCTAAATTCCAACGGTGAAAATTTGAGATAGTGATTTCTAAAGGTGGTGCCCAAATTTCAAGATGATTCAATGGCTAATGAGTCTAAGATCTTAGTTTTATTGGGACAAGTCTGGGTGTATGCGATAAAAAAGAGGGTTTTGGGAGAGGAAGAAGGGAGAACAAATTTAAGAGGAAGAGAAAGTAAATAATGTATGTAGGTTTATAAAAACTACTCCGAGGCTATTTATATGCCTGATTACTTTGAGCCTATCATTTACCCTATTTTTCTTTATTTTATTATTTTATAAAAAAGAACTTTATTTTACTCTTTTATTGAATAAATAACCAATTAAAATATCCCTTTTATAAAACATCATTTTACTTTATTTATTTTCTAATGCTACAAAACCCTTATTTTAATTAACAAGACCCCTTTTATCTCATTTATTTAATTTCTAAAAAATCTATTAGTTTCTGGTCCATATGACTAATCATTAAAACTCAATTTCAAACCAATATCTCACCCCAAAATATTTACTTAATTCAATTAATTATAAAAACAAAATACATACTCAATAAATATCAATATATATTTACTTACCAAAAATTGGGGTATTACAATGACCATTCAAATTCATTTGATTCACAAAATGATTAAAATGTCCTCTTCAACAAAAAGACAAGGAACTTTACATTTCATGGGTTTCATCTACCCATAGAGAAAGTGCATGTCAAAATAATTCTAAGGAGCGCATAAGTGTTGTGAGTCTAGCATCATAAACAAGTAATAAGGACCATTAGATTTGGGAACATACTCCATATTACACTTGATTATACGTTTTTCCATATTAAAAAATAAACGCACATGCAACTCTATTTTTTTCTTGGAATTTTAATTTATTAAAAAAAGTCCCACTTATGGAAAAAGTTAGCAACTTCTGTTTATCCTTTCTCTCTCCTCCAAAGGCAAATGTTGATTGCTGCCGAAGTTTGTGCTTCATTTTGACTCCATCCATGTTCAGTAGCTTAATCTGTTCACTTTTTGTGTCTTTTGCGACACGACCCCCTTTGCCAAAATCCCCAAACATGAATATGTTGTGTTTAACAAAGTTAATAGGATTTGAGGTGGTGCAGTCTGTAGGCGATGATGATGTAGTTTCAACGTTGGGTGCATTTTAGAAAAACCTACAAAAGGCATATCCTTGATTGGACGTTGGTTCGTGTGCAACTTAATTGTATGGTAGATCTATTTTGTGACATGTTATCTTCTTGTGCTACCTCATGGCTACTTTCTAATAAAAGAAAATAAATCTTTAAGTTTGTAATTTAGAATAAATAAATAAAAAACCTTGACAACTTCAAAAAAAAAAAAACCTTAACATTTCATATAAATAGTTTTACATATGTATTTATACATACTATTTTGTATTTTAAATTTTTATTATATGGCTAGTGGTTTATCTTTTCTATACTATGTTACAAAAGAAAATTCTTTACTTACATTCTAACGTCATAATCCCAGACAAATATAGATGATGTAATTATTATTTACCATCCTTATCCAATCTTGAAATGCAACTGAATTTTCATTTTTATTTCTTTATAAAACTCACTTTAGTAAATCTTTTAAGACCACATATAAAAAAATATAATTTGTATTTTGTAAAATACAGCCTCACTACTAAAATAATATTGTTTTGTGACTGTTAAGGAGTGCATTCGACAAGGGTTTTTGACTGTCGTTGTATCCAACGTTGTGGAATGTCGCTTCATTTACGACGATGGTTCAAAAACTGTCTTAGTTTGCGACACACTCAAAGATGATTGTGAGTTTGAAACCGTCTTTGAATGTGACACATTCAAAGATGATTACAATGTTGGAACCGTCTTAGAATGTGACACATTCAAAGACGGTTATAACCTCATAATCGTCTTTGAATATAGTAGGTTCTAAGACGTTTATAACCATCTTTGAATGTGCCACATTCTAAGACAGTTTCAATGTTATAACTGTCTTTGAATGTGCCCCTTCTTACATTGGTTTAAAGCGATAACCGTCTTAGAAGAATCCCCCTTCTAAGACGAATTTTGTGGAATAGGTGTTTTTTTTTTATTGTTGCACCCAAATATATAAAATCTTAAAATTTCTTTTTAAGCGAAAAAGAACTAATTGTATGTTGAACTACAATTGCAAATTAATCCAAAAGAATAATAAAGTATAGTTGTGCGCTCTTTAAATCAACATACAATCTATTAATCAAATGTGCGAAATAAAATCAATCATGATTTAAGCTTATCATCCTCATTTATAACAACAAATGACGATGAAAGGTACAACAACAACATAATGATGTACTGAAACAATGAATAATTGGGAGGTACATTTAGTTATATGACTTCAATCTACATTTAACTTGTTTTATTTTGCAACATCCTAGCATTTCTACTATGCAAACTCTATTTTTACCTATGACGAACTGATTGAATGAATAATGGGGAGATATCTAAGGATGCTGTTGGTTGGAGCTGCCCTTGAGTTCAACAAAATCCAACAAATTCCACCTATTCAAAGATTAGATAAAAATTGATTAGAAACACATGAAATTTTATAAAAAGGAAACAATTTGGTAGTGTATGTCATGCGAAAGCTCTTGTATACTTTCTCTAATTTAAGTGTAGCAATGTGTTTAGGGCTATTTGGATTTAAAAGTGTTGATTGGATTTAGAAGTGCTAGCTTGTACAAATCTATCTCCTTCCCTGATTTATGCAATTTTATTTACTTCTAGTTTCTAACATGATTAAGCCAGAATATGACATCTCCACAACTTCTCCACTAACAACTCTATTGTGTTGGTGCCAATTGAATTGCAGCTTTGAAGATTCAATCCCAGTAAGGTATGGCCCAATTTCATCAAGAAAGGTGCACTTTTGTTTGATACATTAGAACAACCAGACAAGGAAAACACTTGCAAGCTAGGTAGACTGACCCTTGAGAGAACTGTGATACCAACATTGGTGATTGCACACTTTGACACATCTAGATCATTAAGCACTACAAAGTTGTTTGCAATTGCAACCAAGCTTGCATCAGTAATTTTCTAGCATCCATCAAGATATAGTAGTTTGAGTGTTCCACCATGTATTCTGCCCAAGGCTGAGACTACATTATCTGTCAAGTTCCAGTAACCAATGAGGTTTACATTGACAAGTCTAGCCTAACAATTATGCAAAAGGGGGAGAAGACCAACATCATTTATGGCATAGAGTTTAGTCAGATTAAGATGCTGAAGTCAAGGACACAATTTGAACAATTATGACTTGGCTAGCATTGATAAAACCAAGTCACTTTTGAATTACTAAAGGTCGAAGAGACTCGCAAGGAGAAAGCATAGACACTTCCATATCGATATCTTTGACTCCCATGCACTTCACAAGGGAAAGAGAGAACTTTATTTTGATGTTTGTGAGGGCAACAATAATCCCGGACTGAGTGAACCTGTTGTGTTCCTCCAGCATCAAGCTCTCAAGAGATACTACAACTTTGGCAAATGCAACCAATCCATTGTCAGAAACAAAGCAACACCGGCGAAGGCACAATTGCTTCAGGTTGATGCAACCCTTACTAATGACCTCTATGCTTGTATCAATTATTCCCCTACAGGAAGTAATAGTAAGTAACAATATGTTCATAACTTCATACACGTACTTACTGAATGCATAGTGAGGAAGAGACATATTATCAAAACAAGACATCATATCATGAAAGAAAATACAATCCCATGAGTGAAATGTGTAATCTATGCAAATATATATATATATATATATATATATATATATATATATATATATATATGTATGTATGTATTACAGAACTACCAATGTGTACTTAATGTTATAATCAAAGTTGTAATAGTTCCCAAAATGACAAAAAAAAAATCTGAGTGAAATATCTTTTCTACTGTTTTGAATGTAGTTATAAATGTAAAGGTACTAGAGTAATCCACTTATGTAATCCCACACCTAGAAATATGTCCAAAAAATCAGGAAGAAAGTTGCTGAAAATGAAACTTTAAACTCTAAAGCCTTACCATACATCATTGGGAGAATAATGATCATGATGCTTGAAGGAAGTGCATAAGGATAAGCATGACTTACCATACATCATCAACATTATTTAAATCACATGAATTGGGAGACTTTCTTTTGCAGGATTTATCCTTTATTTTGTTTCTTCAAATAGAAATATCACCCCTTTCATACTTGTTTTCCCAACAAAGACTTTTAGGCAACTCCTCAAGTTTTTTCTATTCTGCCTTCAGATCTTCCTTGGATTTCTTCCATGTTTGGTAGTATGTTTTCCAATTAATTGGGGGCCCAAAAAATCCAGAATCCACCAGGCCTTAAGACTCGGTCAACTTCCATTACATACATTCCCTTTGCATTCAATAATCGGGTCAATGTTCATTAACATTGACAAGCAATTACATTAAGATAGTGGACAAAAGGATGTCAAATTTACAAGCATATGCATTATTTTGTTTGGAAGTTCAAATGTATCATCATCTAGACATCTACATATGAAAAGGATAATGACAAAGTATTCTTCATCAATCATATTGACTGTCCAATTTAGCACTAACCATTTGAAGTTCATTGTATCAGACATCGAGAACACTGGGCCATATCGAATCCTATTGATGGGTATGGAAGGCGGATGGTGCCAAGGACACCAATGCCAGCAGGTACCCCTCGTTCTAGAGCACATTGAACTTATGCTTCATGGTTGACCTTCATAGCAAAGGACATAACTAGGACATTCCTATTTAGCAAGTAGGCTCCCCAGCTTGCAACCTGTATAATTTTTCATGTTCACATTGATAAAGAATTCACAAACCAATTGAAAGGCATCTATTGAAAAAAAGTAATATGTGTAACCATGCACAAGAAAAACAAAATGGAAATTGATTCCTAGTATATTCAAAATATTTACATCAAAATTGAGAAATTTGGAATGCAATAGACAAAAGAAGATCATTTAAGTAAATGGTCAACATGAGATTCCCAAGCACCAACCATGAGAAGTAATTCTTAAATTTCATTTAGCTTAATTGCTTTTTAGGGAAGCTATAAATATTACAGAGGGAAAGACTTCAAAAAAACATTGGCACAAGAATTATGAATTAAAAATACACACATTTAACAAGTTAAAAAAAGTGACCCTTTAGCTAAGGAATTTGAATTTGATCTGAAATCCCTTAGTGGTATAAGATCAAGGGAAAAGAAAAGAAACTAAGTTATAAAACTTGATTACGCATTCAGGATAAGGATCTTCTAAATGTTGATTGTTTTTAAAGTAGAAAAGTAAAGGTGTATGCATCTATCAATTGACTTCTACAACTTTCTGATCTTAATCCATATTAGAGGACCTTTTACTATTTACTACATATCCTTAAACTAAAGAAAAAAAGCATACTCTCAGAAGAATAACTTAATCATTAAAACTTACTCCACAACCAATGTCCAATGCTTTTCTGACAGAATCATCTATAATTGGAATAATTGACGCAAGTTCATCATTATATGCATATGCTCCTTGAGGGAACATGGTCCCTCCACTTGGAAATTTAAACAAATTTCCTTGGAATTACAACCAATTTTGAACAGCCTTTTCCACTATCAAGCTCTTGTAAGGAACATTATCATAGTAGGCATAATCATGGCTTTTAGGCCATGGTACATGAGTTGTGGACCCTTTGTGGGCTGGAATAAGGCAGTGCAATTTTTCATTTTCAGAGGTACAATGCCTTTCCCTATAGATCATATTCTCTCTTGGGAATTTCATTTGGTCTTGCACTTGGCAAGGTGTATAATCAGTATATTTCATGTCACACGGCTTGAATGCTTTATCTTTTAGCACATCAAGTTTGACAATTTCTACATCACTGCCATGGGATTCAAAACTCAAATTGGGCAAAACAGTGCGGTCTGTCATTAGGTTATTAACTTTCAATGTAAGGTTATCTCCCTTCCCAGATCCATTTCCTTGCCATGCTCCCAAAAGATAAAAGAAACAACGTAGACTAAGCACAGAAAATATTGACAGTGGCCTTCGTCCTCTATAGCTCGATGCATTAGTTTTAGAACCCATTAATTGGATGGCAGTACCCTCTCAAACATATGGCAGTGTACACTGAAACTAATGAGGCTCAAAATCAAGAAAACTACTGAAATTGAACTAATAAAGTAGTAATAATTATCTAAGCACACAAAATTTATTATATGTTAACAAAAAAAGGTACTAGAATTGATTTAGAATCTATAAGGTAGTTTGGGGCACAATTTATAGGCGGAGAAAACCTTATAATAAACAAGCATTTAACTTGATGCAGCTGCCACTTCAAAGCCTAACCAATTAAAGCCATCAATCAGGATGGTGGCACTACTATAACTTCTGCTGCAAGAGCTAAAAATGCAATGAAAAAGTGTTAGAGATAGGGGGAGCAACATAGTGAACAACCTAAGGCTAAAGCTTGAAGCTCAAAGAAAAGCTTGAAGAAGTTTTTTTGAAGAAGTTTTGGCTTTTACATGCCTAACTCCCTTGAGTGGCATTTTATATTTGTTGTTATCTTGGTTGTTGCATATTAGTACATTTGATATTTGTTTTGCATTGTGCATCATCATAGTGTGTGTGAAGAAAAGTTTCTAAGTTAGAAAAATGGCTTCATAGGAAAAAACTCTTTGTTTTAATCGATTACAGCGTTGTCGTAATCGATTACAACAAGCTAGCTGCTTCCAGTTGTTGGTATGGGATTTTGGCTTCACAAAGATAGTTACAGGTGATTGTGTTGTATCTATGGTGTTTAAAAAAAAGTTTAATAATTATGAAATAAACTCAAACTTTCTATTTTTTGCAAAGCAGATTTGTGGCTTCAAGTCTCTTTGTCGTCTCATTTCTTTTGTGACAAGAACAATTGTCTTTACATTTCTTTTACATTTCATGGTTCTTGTTTATTATCCAGAAATCTAATACTGATTGTATTGAAATGGTTGCATCTGCTTCCTTTTCTTAGTTGATCTTGGTGGATGGACACATGTTGTTGTCGAGAAGCCTTTTAGTAAGGATCTAGAATCTGTAGAGGAACTCAGTACTGAGATTGGAAAGTTGTTTGAGGAACCACAAATTTATCGTTTTGATCACTACATGGGAAAAGAACTAGTGCAGAACTTGGTAATAAATGATTATACAATGGCTTATTGTTTGTTTCATGAATTTTGCCTAATGAATAATCCCTTTACATTTAACTTATATTGGTAGTTGGTACTTCGCTTTGCAAATCGGTTTTTCTTGCAACTTTGGAATCGCGACAACAATGACAACGTACATGTGATAATTTTTAGTTGTCAAAGTTACAACTTTGGGTTAAGAGTTACTTAAACTTCATTTATTCAACTGATGTTAGGGAAGGTATTGTTGGTTGAGCTTTGGAAAAATTCATAGTTTGTCCTATCATATCTATCATCTTTTTTCTTTTCATTCTTTAATTTTACAAGCATCTCAATTTATTTCTTAACAATCTTTTGTAGCCTTATCTAACTCAACTACTGCATCGGATTTGATGTGGCACAATTTTAAACTTGAGCATTGTTGTTAATCCTATGACAAATAGTTTTTAGAGAGGATTTTGGAGCTGATAGTCATGGTGGATATTTTGACCAATATGGGTATGTGTAGAAATTTGTTTTAGCGAAGTTCTCAGATGATTAGTTACTACCAATAGTAGATTCTAAAATGAAATAATGTTGAGAAAAACAAGTTTTTGATCACCAATTTTTCTGTTGTTATTGATGATATTGAAAAGAAACTTCTAACTTTGTATGTTACATCCGACTTGGTTTTGTTCTTCTTTCCAATTAACAAATTAAATTGAATTGATGTTTCTGATTGGTATGTCATCATTAATACGTGTGGTGTACAAAAATTAATTCAAATTAGAACAACACTGTTTGATAATGGATTTTTTCGAAGTAGTCAAGCATAACATTTTATTATATGTTTAATTTTTTTATTATTTACTATTATTATTTAATTGTGGGTTGGATTTTTTATAATAAGAAAAATATATCAAATTTTATGCTACTACAAATAGATATTTATATATTTGGAATTGGTTAAAATATGGTAAATGCATATGTACCAGATAAAAAATATGTGGTTGATTTTTGCATTCAAATACTAATTATATTCCCACTATTAGTTTATTGCTGTCAACTTTTATTTTTACTAGTTTTTTTTAATTTAATTGATTAAGAAGTCTCACAATTTTGTGGCCGACAAAATTTTCATGAATTTCCTAATGAAAGGAACACTAAGCCCACTGCTCACGTGATAGACTTGACAAAATCCTATAATATCTTGGCTAATAGAAATTTTTATTTGACTAATCCATCCATACAATTAATTATTTGAATTTTAGTTTATTTAATGGTGTTTGGATATTTGGTGCAGAATTTTATCAACAGGCGATTAAGTGTGAGAAAGGATCGTTCATCACTTCCACTAGAGCATTGGCAACACTTTCTGGGGCCAAGACGGGTTGCTCTCCAAGGAACAAAAGCATCGTCTGATCGATCTTACTAAGAACAAGCTTTGGTGGGGAAAGTGAGTACTAAGTTTAAGCAATTGCCAATTATGTGTAATAAACAATAATATTTGTGGCTTATATATTTTTGTCACGTTATGTTTTTCGTTTTCATTTTTATTTGTCTTTATTTCTACTTTATGACATGGTTTTAATTGGTAATTAGTTATTATGGCAATGAAGTGTCTACATGGTTTCTTTTTACCCCACTTGCATTATCTAAATTCTAAAGTCATATGTAATAATTGTATATTGTTGAATACATCATACTGTAATTCCTCAATGCTTTCTATATATCATGGCAAAAAAAAAACACGCTTTCTAAGATGCTGCCAGAAAAATCGTCTTAGTCTTAGAAAGTGGACTTTCTAAAACAGTTTTTGGAACAACTGTCTTTGAAACAAATTTTTAACATTTTTATAAAAAAATAAAATTCTAAGACAGTTTCATGAAGAACCATCATAGAAGGACCAAATCTAAGACAGTTTTAAAACCGTCGTGAAAAGTGTGACTTTCCATGAAGGTGACTTCAAAGACGATTCTCAAACCATCATGGAATGTGCTACAGAACCGATGTGAAAAACATTTTTTTTAGTAGTGAAACAAAGAGGAAACACCGAGTGTAGCTATTTTGTCATGCATTGGATGTCAACCAAAGTCCTAGGAGGTTTCAAGGATAATTGGGAAGTGGTAATTGTTTGCTTGAAAACTATGTTCATTTGTTATAGTTGTTATTATTTATACTGATTAAGTTATACTTTATTATATCATGTAATATTTTACCGATCCAAGACCATTGGAACTAGAGAGTTGAGCTTAGCTTAGGTTATAGATGATTTTATGTACTGAGATTATTGTTTTATTACTTTCATTATTTCTTTTATTTGATAATATTTATTCAATAATAAATTGAATATAATATATTGTATTGCCTGAATTGATTCTATTTTCAATTTTAGTTTTGGGTAATATTAACAAAATATTAAAAAAATGTGAAAAAAACATTGATTATAGCAGAACCTATGTTGTAATGCACCATACAACATCAGTTTTGACCAAAACTGATGTTGTATAGTAGCGAAACAACATCGGTTCTACTAAAATCGATTTTGTTATGCACCATACAACATCGATTTGACTAAAACTGATGTTGTAAGTACTATTCAACATTAGTTTTGACACAACCGATGTTGTATCATATATTACAACATCGGTTTTGACAAAACCGATGTTGTTTTTGCATTTTTTTTGTATATTTCTTACTATATCACATTGGTTTTTGGGAAAAACCAATTTTGTATAGTGGATTTCAACATCGATTTTTATTATCGATGTTGAAAATGATACTTTAACGACAATAGTTTCAAGATTGGTTACGAACTTATGTTGAAAGTTTGTAAAAACCAATATTAAAAGCCTATTTTCTAGTAGTGATTCTATCTTCCTCTCCTTTGGTATCATTCACAGACTCCAAGGACAACTTTTCCATCATATCTAATTCCTGACTCTTAGTATCCATATCCTCAACAACAACCCTTCCATCAATAAGATGTAACAATTTTTCCTTATAAGGACAAGCTTCCCTTTTGCTCCCTTCCTCACTTATACCCTCACATGTTTCTCCCTCTTTAACATTTTCTTACTTCTGGTTAATAGATCTTCTTCACGCAAAGAGATCGTAACCTTACTCTCACCAATTTCCAGCACCCTAACACCGCTCATTTTTACTATGCATCACATTTGTTTTTTTTGTTATCTTGTACTTACTCATGGATGTAAGGGTTACTCATGGATGTAAGGAGTCAGGTAAATTCGCTTTTTAAATGATTATAACCCTCCATCAATGTAATTTTGGGCCTCTACTGTCTTATTCCTTAACCTTTGTATGCATTAAGGCTCAAGGAATCCATGCATATCACCAAGCCCTAACTGTTGACTTATTTAATCCATATACCTAAAATGTGGAAATATTAATTGTGAATGCTATTATTAGCTAATGAACTTGGATTAAGCAAGTAGTTACAACAGCCACATCTATATAACTGAGATATTAAGCATCACACAATGTGATACTATTATATATATATATATATATATATGATGGATCAAGTTACATTCATGTAATTTTGGAATGGTCAATTGCCAAGTAAGGGCTTTGACTCATCAACTAAGTCAATAATGGGATTACTTTTGGTTTTTGACCTACTAACATGTGGAACCCATTTTTTTTTCTTTGGAGGGCAAATAGAGATATATATATTGATGAACATAAAAGCTTTAAAAAGACCTTGCACAAGATGTACAGTAAGGGAAGGCCCTCAACAAAAAGAAAGGGGTCCGCCGTATATAACCCAAACTATAAAACCCTATTGGATTAGTGCACCCAGATGAGAAAACTACCCAGGCTTTACGCCCAACTTATATATAAGCCATTTTCATGATATAGCCTTGATTTGTGACATCGCCCCATCAAATTTTCTCCTCAATTTCTGAAACTAATAGCCTTGATTTGTGACATCACCCCCATCAAATCTGCTCCTCCATTTTTGAAAATAATACAATTTCGTTGAAACACACTATTTTTGTAATGGGGAAAAAATAATTATAAAATAAAGCTAAAAAAATCTGAACCTCTCCCTCCCTTATTTGTTTTAAGAAACCCACCCTCCCCCAAACAGAACTAGACTCTTTTTGTTTTTAAGAATCCCAAACCTCTTATAGTCTTGATCTTGTTTCTTTTTCTTTCAAAACAAGATCCTTCCCTTCACATTTTCTTCTTCTCACACTCCTTTCTCTTACTATTTCAAATCCCATAAAACCTTTTTACACCCATGAAGCATTCAAGTATGGGAAAGTGTTTTAAGTTGGAAAGGAACAATACTCATCCCATATACCGTAACAAGGGTACATATGGCAAATTATAATAGAGATACCACATGCCTATAGTTTGTTATGAACTGAAACAATAATCCTTAGTTTCGAGGACTAAGGGCCTCCAGAATTAGAAGGAAGAAGGGACAAAAAATAGATAATTCTTTTCATATCCTCCCAAGCTGCAATTACATATTTATATATATTATTCCTAGGTCCTAGAGATAAGAATCAAACAACAGCAATTAACGAACCTACACCACTACAGACAATACTAGTTATGATAGAGTTGCTAATTTGTTGGCAAACAACACTACTATTGTTATAACAAAATTATTGTAACAAACTATTCCATATCTAATTGTAATTACGTTAATATCCTTACAATAACTAATTTACTTAGGCTAGGTTCGTAACACAATTCCATTTACAGTATGTAGCCCGTCTAAGACTCAAGCACAACATCAATTTCAATATCATCAATTCTCAACATCAATTTCATTTTATAAATTTAGGGTTATGTAAATTTCATTTTAGAAACTATGATATGGCCCGCCTTAACCAAAATAATGACACATGCTACAAATTGCCAAGCAAATACTTTCTATCCTGATGTAGTATATAAAGACCCAATAGGAAATATGGAACTAACTAAGATCACAAGAAGGAATAACACAACTAAAAGACCAAAAAAAAAATACATGTTTGAATCTAAATATTACACTAGGTTTACTAGGTTTTTAGTTTTTTAAGCCTATCAATCAAAAATTCACTAAGACTACATAAACAAGGCAAGCACTACTACACCAAGCGTTTTCTACGTCGGTTAAAAGACACATTTGACATCGGTTATTAACCGTCATCATAGGCAACATCATAGAAAGTTTGTTCCATAAAAAATCATCTTAGAAAAAGGTATCATTCTAAGACGGTTCTTAGCTAAAAATTGTCTTAGAAGCATACCTTTTAAAGACGGTTCTTAGTTAAAAACCATCTTAGAAGGGTAGATTTTCTAAGACAGGAATGCATTATTTAAAAAAAATATATATATATATATATATATATTGAGGAGTCTAAGACGGTTTTTTGAGAAATTCTAAAATGATTTTTCAGAGAACCATCTTAGACTGTATTTGTTTTTAAAAAATTAAAATATTTTGCATACTCTAAGACGGTTTTCCCAAAAAACCGTCTTAAAATGTAGACATTCTAAGACAATTTTTCAGATAACCGTCTAAGAATGTGTTTTTTTATAAAAAAGAATAAAAATTATGACACCTTAAAAAAATTGGTGTCATTATTACAAAGTAACACACTTATGTTTTTTTACCCCTCTATATATACAAATAATATCATTTATAGTCTTCCATAAAGATAGTATTATTTCCCTAACAAAATATTCATACACTTAAATAATTCTAAATGTTAGAGTAATAGCAAAAATAGTATACCTTGCTTTTTTTGGCTTTTTTCCCGTGGCCGGAATAGCAATCTGCAGTAGAAGAGAATTTAAAAATCTAAATGGGATGATGATAGCAATTAGATACCATAAAATTTACTATATATAGTATTAGATAAAGGTAAAAATCTTAACTTATCACGTCCTGAGACATTTATGATAGTATTAGAAAAAAGTATTAGATTATATATACATTAATATCTCTACATTGTAATATTAGTCTTCTATGCTAGCATGCTTAAACTTTTCCTCTACTATAACCTATCAACATGCATAATAATTAAAATTATTAGTAAGCATGACATGTATGATAGAAATTCCTCAATATGGAAAAGAACAAAAAAAGTGAAAGAACTAATCAACAGTTAGAGCTTGGCAACACCTTAAAAGAGCCATGATGGTGATCTAGATGCCACTTTAAGGCACATATCCGGTACCTGGTTTCATAAAATTGTTCAATATCACATTGAAGAGGAACTGGAAAAGAAATCAGAAAAAAATTTAAAATCACATTGAAGAGGAATTGCAAAAGAACTTACACATTTTTCACATCTTCAAGTTTCAGAGGGCTAGAAGCACCCAGTCCAAGGGCCAGAAGCACCCAGTCAAGTTTTTTTTAAACATATGAATCCAAAACAGGTTCTATAATACCTAGAATTTACTTTGCAATACAAATTAACACACACAATATTTCTTATTCAAGAAAATTATGTTGCAAGTTAAAACCAAAACAACAACAAACTCTAATCAACAAGCCTTTAAATATATGAATCCAGGACAAACCATATATAACCATAATCTTTTAACTAAAAATAATAAACACAGTGTAGCTTATTCAAGAAAGCTTATGCTGCAAGCTAAAACCAAAATAGCTACATGATTAGTTAAGTCTACCAATCCTACTCGAGTAGACATTCCAAAGCCTTTAGGAGAATACTATTTTCTGAACCCTGAGGGGCTTTCACTGGGAGATGGACCATCCTCATCATCATCTTATTTCCAGCTCTAAACACAAGGAAGAAAAAGGAAAGCACACAAATTTTAGATGCAACATCTTACAACCAACAAAATCAGGCAACAAAGCACACATGGGATGCATCTAGACCTATGTCCAAAAGAGTTCATATTAAGAGAAAAACTACAAAAATCAATGATACTAAGGACTTCTCAATATCACACTATTGGAGAGGAGCATAGCAATGCAAACTTTATATGAATTAACAGCATTAGAAAGTCGTATGGATTCCACTACAAACATAGTGAGCATAGACTGAACAAATTTATCAAAAAGCAGTAAGAACATTAGACAATAAGAGGAGATAAAAGGTTATAGTCCATAGTCCAGATTCTACAAATGCAAAACAATGGCACAATTTAGTCTACCAGAAATTCTGTTCACTATGGAAAAATAGTCATTGCAAAATTATAATATAAAACAAAGAACAAAACTTTGATGTGGTTCTTTAGGTGTTTTTAGTATTGTTTTTCCATTCATAATTAAAGTCACCTTAGAAACCAGTGTTGACTTTATGTGGACCTTACTAGCAAAGTTTACAATATGACACTCTAATTAGAGAACACCACCTAAAACATCTAAGGAACTACACTTTATGGTTTCTATGGATAAATATGCCTTTATAGATGACATGGGGGAATGGAAAAATGATAGTTGGTGTTATAATTTGAGGTGAAGAACTTTGTTCAATTGGGAATAGGAATTAGAGATGGAACTAGTCAATTTGATTAATGTTGTCCAGCTAAATAATAAAGAGAATGACAACTAGATCTAGAAGCCAAATTATAGTCATGTTTTATCTGTTAAATCAGAGCTATATAGTTATATAATATGAGTTGGCCCCATTCCATACGCAACTTTTACGATCAAGGAGCCATGAAGAAGGTCGTTTAAAACTATTTCTTCAAGTTATACATTTGCTTTCTTTTAGGGTGGTGGTGGTGGACATGTTACTGGCAATAATAGTAATATGATGATGAACTTGTGTGTTTGTGGAATGATGTGTAGACCCTACTGTCACCACCATTGACTTTTCAGCCGTGCAGGACCCTGTTAGAGCAGTTGCAGTTTCATAAAATCCATATCAAAATATTGTCTTAATTTTTTATAATGACAATACCTGTGGCCCCCAAGAATTGATTAAATTAAATTGCTTCATCTAATTTTCAATGTTTCATTTTAAAATTATAGTTAAGGGTGAAGGAATTGAGGGGTGGAATAATAATAATAATAATAATAATAATGCTTGAGAAAGACATTCTATTTCAATGGCTGCAAAGGTTTAACAATAGCTGATCCGATAACGTGTATGTTTTCCTTCTCATTTTCATTAATGCCCTTATTCTCTGTTCATGCCTTATGACTAAGGTCTAATGTTTTTGTTACCTTAATTAGTGTCTCGCTCGTCTCCCAAGAAATAAGAATAATAAATTTATAAAAAAAATTAAGTATACATTATATAATGTAGGAAGAACAAACCACCACTGACCTTGTTTTGCTTGTAAGATGTGCCAAACAAAACAAATAAAATAATTATCGCGTGGAAAAATAAAACTATTTAAAGAAAAAGTATCTCACTATAATTCTGAAATTAGCTTTAGTGATATCTTTGTTGATGCCGGAAGAGAAGGAATCCATATCAATCACAATGCTATCAACTTCCTCAGTCGAATATTGATATCCGTTTGTGTGATCTGAAACCAAGATTCTCTGGGTACCCATGTTCTTCTATTCTAATTCCAAAACCATCCAAATTCTACAAAAACCAAACCCACAAAGACAGAACCAACCAATTTATCAAGGAGCTTATGACAGAAAAATTGAAGTACCCAAATAAAGACATAAACTTTCAATGGAACAGTTGTTGTAAGAGAGGAACAAAGGAAAAGAAAAATCTTACCAACTCTGAAATTTCATCCATGTCCATCACTTCTTAAGAAAAAAAAAAGGAGAATGAAGGAGGAAAAAGTTGCGTATGGAATGGGGCACAACTCATATTATAACTATACAACATTTTGGAGATAGGATATACATACAGATTGTAAGGTAAAGGACATGCCTAACTTGGTTTAAAAACATGGTATCACATATTTGTCAAGTTTAGATCTCTTTAGATCAAAGACTGTACAACTCTGAAGGTACTCTAACATCTGCAACATTCATAGCTGAACTAAATAGAAACAGGGTTTTGTTGGAGAGCTTTCTTCCACAGAGACAACTGAAAACAAACCAAAACTTGTAAATAGAGACGAAATAGAGAGCTACAATCGACCCTTCTCTATTCCCATATACGAACTCAAACTCAAACACTAAATCTTAAGTGGACATAAACAAAACAAAATTGAACCTAGATTTGATTGGAAAGTGAGCTAATGAGTGTGCGAGGCACGATTGACGTTGATGATAGTGCGATAGGCTTCGACGAGATGTTGACGACCGACCTGAGCTCCGACAGGATGATAGCAAGGTGGCCCTTGTTGTCATGGCGTGCACCTTTCTTGGAGGCAAAAGAAATACAAGAAAGTGTGAGAGATAAATAGATAGAGAGAGCGACTCGAAATTACATATTTAAACTGTCTTTGCATCCTTGCTTTCTAAGACGGTTTTACAACTAAACCATCTTACATAACTTCTAGTTAATTTCAAAAATACCACAACCTAGCCTGTTAAGACGGTCTTATAAGTAACCATCGTTGTATAGTTCATTTGAAGTGTTATATTTATGAAAATGTCACTGCCTAGCCTACTAAGACGGTTTTGTCGCGACCGTTGTCGAAAGTGTGTCATAAAAAAGCCTTTTTTGGTAGTGAAGGTACAATTCTGAGTTCACAATAATATTTGCTATGAAATGTATGATAGCCCAAACTTCTCCACAAATAATACAATGATGGAAGCCTCTTTCAGTTCACAATAAGCCCAAAATTCCAATGTTAATGCTAACATTAATGTTAAAATAAACAACAAAAAGAACCTTTAATGGTGGTGTGTTAATAGTGAATGGCTACGCTTTTAGGGAGGGTTCCTCATGGTAGGGAGAGAGAGTTTTGGGACCTAGGAGAGAAACGCCTCACAAATAAAAGAAAACAATTGGGGAAGATAGGCATACCCACAATCATAGTTCAAAAACCTGGTCTGATCGGGACCTTGTGGTATAATTGGGCCAGTTTGGTAATTGGACCGGCCATGCATCTGGCCTGGTATGACCTAGCCAGACCCGATCGGTTTTGCGCAAACTCGATGACCCGACCGATTTTTAAATCTCGTATTGGGTTTTTGCGTGAAAAGAAAGTTACAAAACTTTCAAAACCATGCCGTTTTGTAAAAACCTAAAAAGCCTCAGCCCGTCTCTCGACCCTTTTCTTTATTCTCTAATTTCTCTCGACCAATTCTTGCTGTAGGAAGTGGAGAAGAAAGCCCTAACCAGAAGCCCCTCTAACATAGTCTGTTAGTTTTTTGTCGAACAAGGTTAGCCTTTAGTTCTAGCTACATTATCTGAGTGGAACCGTATGCACGTAGATTTGATGCCACATAGGTACAAAAATCTTAAAAGAGTAACAAATTACACAATGCACTTACCTAGCTTAGCTCAATGTGCTGCCACTATCCCTTATTTCGTCCATTCATGTCCACTACCCACTACACACACACACACACACAAAACACTTTTGGTTTCTTTTTAGTGTTTTTGTGTAAGTGTAGTTTTCAATTTGTTCTCATTATTCTTGTAACTATGATTGGTAATTATTATTTTAAATTTTATTTTTTACCAAGTCCAATATGTATTCTAGTGATAAAAAAAAAGTCAAATATGTATTCTTGTATTCAATCTCTTACATATAGTTAATTTAATTGTAACCTCTTTAGAATAGTCCATATCTTTTTGAAATGTAAAAAATAGTCCATATCTTTACATCCGTTATGCAAATAAGTCTCTATCATTAAAATCCAATTTTCACTGTTAGCCATATGTCTATGTAGCAAAGTCTTTGTTAGCTCTATAAACACAAAATAGAAACACAAACATGGAGAGAGAAAAAGAACAAAGACTTTTTTTTTTCTTTCCAAGTTGTTGGTTGCAGTTAGCTTCCCTTCCCGAGCACTGTGTGGTCGGCTCGGGTATTGTATTGAGAGAGTGTTTTGTAGGTTCTTTCTGATCACTGTGGTGCGTCTATTGGAAACATCAAGCATGGGTTGGATTCCCTGTTCTGGATATTCAGGCACTAAGAACAAGGTTGAGAAGATGGAAGCTCAGGATAGTCTCGTTGGTCAGATCAAAGCCACCCCTGGTAAAAAAAAAAAGTTTTTTGTTTTTTGTATAGGAAAAAAGAGACATTAACGGAATTATGATAGTGAAACCCTGTTCGGGACAATTATGCTTTCACTTAATTAAGGTAGTTTGGGGGGGGGGGGTATGCTATTGTTTCTTGCACAAATCTATCTCTTGCTTTATACGGGGTTATGGCGTTTCTTGCAAAAATAAATTTGAGTGGGGTTTATGTATTTAGTACACCCGATTGGTGATGTGTCTGACTGCAAGCTTTTTTATATTATAGAAAAAATTGATTTTGGGAAGGGGACGGGATAGGCATATGTATGATCTAATAATCTGCTATTTTCAACTCAGACATTCTCATTCTGTGACTTGGCAACTGCAACTAGAAATTTTTGAGCTGAATGTCTTTTGGGAGAGGGAGGCTTTGGTAGAGTATATGCCATTAGGATGCCTGGAAGACCACTTGCATGGTATTTGCATTTCAACTATTCAAGTTGTTTTATCCCTTCTTTAATTTATATCATCTTGAAGTTATTATTGGTCATATATGTTTGATTTGCAGATATTCGTCCTGGCAAGAAACAACTTGACTGGAACACACAAATGAAAATAGTTGCTGGGTAATTACACATGAAGTAGCTTATCCAAAAAAATAAAAAATACACATGACGTATCTTTGTTGTAGCCCAATTTGAACGTGAGGTGAATCTTTGTTGTAGTATCCTTAATCTCATGATTATTTTGGCATTACTAGAAGCGTAAAACTTAAAATGATGTTATCTAGCTGTTTTTGAAATTATTCTTTAATGAAAATTGGATTTTTATATTTAATTTAAGAATTATGTAATGTTAAAAAAAAAATAGATTACGACATTAAATTTACTCTATCATTTTTCTTTTATTTTAAAATATTTTAAATTACAAAATATTTATTGGAAATAATGAAAAAAATTGTCTTTCCCTTCACTTTTCAAAACTTGACTTCCAAACACATCTTGTGATATTACATTTAAATTTTGCCCTTTATATTCATTTGATGTAATTTATAAATATTTCTAGATAATAAAGGCATAGACTTCTCCATCAGTTCAACCATCATCCTCCCTATAGTCTTTCTTTAATACTTATTATGTTGTGATTTTAGATGGAAATTTGTACATTAATAAATAAAATCGCAAAATGACAGAATTCATGCATCATCGTTACCATGGCAGAGGTATAAAATGACGATTAATTTATTACTACTCGAGATTGCATATACATACATGTATGTAATAATCATAGGATATTGATAATACCATGCCACTCAGTATGAAAAGCCAGTACACAATCATCATTTTATTAGTCTGACATCAGACAAGCTGGTACATAAAACATCACTGACCCTGAAATTGAATTATTTGTAGCTCTTGAAGACAAAGTGACAAAACAACATGTGACTAAAGAAGCATCCGATAACACACAACAATTTATTGATAACAAACTACAACTTAGAGGATACCCATTGCTACCAAATTTTCACTGTTGAGCCTGCAAAGTAAAAGTGTAGAAGTTCAACATAGTGGCAAAGAGAATACATAGAATTGCATAAATCAATGACAATCATGCAAACTCAATCTTGTGAGGTATGTGAATGTTGTTTACAGTACCAAAAAACTTTTCTTGAAAAGATCAATGATTTCCTTTGGATCAGCTCTTGTCTGTATATAAGCACTAATCTTGTTCCCTTCCTGCAAAAGAAACATACATTCACAAATGAATATATCTTCGGTAACCAATACGTCCAAAGCAGTTAGTAGTCAAGTCCCTTATCAAAGGCATGAAAGATCACATTCAATGGACCATTCAGTTTCCACTTGTTGCACAGAGCATATGGAGTTCTTTGTGTTCATATTGATGGTTATGATTCACAATCAATTCATTACATAAAAGAATATAAAGCAGTATAATTTCTTTGATGAGTGAGGCCATCAAAAGTTGAGTTTGTTGGAACAAAGAAGCTCTTCACACACACTCACACTATGCACTCACTCACTCTATGTTAGAGAATAAGATAAGATGAAAGAATTGATTTAGAAAATAGAGGGAACTTAGAATTCTGAATTAAAACTTCTGCTCATTCTTCTCATTCATGATCACTACTATTTTATACACACTGCATATGTAGCTACAACAACCTTCATAGCTGTCAAACTAACTAACTCCTAACTAACTAACTAAATTACAACATACATCAACATCCCTCCTTAATTCAGATTTGTCAAGGATGTCACTCCTAACTTGTCTCTCAATTCCTTGAACTTGATAGACTTCAATGGCTTAGTTAGTATGTCTGCAACTTGATCTTCAAACTTACAAAACTCCAATTCAAGCTTCTCCTTACTCACTTGATCACGCAGGAAATGAAACTTGGTTTCAATATGTTTACTCCTGCCATGTGCCACAGGATGCTTAGCTAAATCAATTGCTGATTTGTTATCCATCAACAACCTCATAGGACTGCAATTTCTCAAGTTTAGTTCCTCCATTAAAGCTTCCAACCATAGAGCTTGACAGGTTGCCATAGCAGCAACAATATATTCTACTTCACATGTTGACAAAGCAACTACACTCTGCTTCTTTGAGCACCAAGAGATTGGTGATGTTCCAAATTTGAAAACATAACCAGTAGTGCTTTTCCTATCATCCTTATCACCACACCAATCTGAATCACTATAACCAAACACTTCTCCTTCTATATTCTTGTGACTATAAGGATATAAAATGCCAAGATCCAATGTTCCTTTCACATACCTCATAATCCTCTTTGCTGCCAAGAAGTGAGGTGTCTTTGGTTTCTCCATAAACCTGCTTATCAATCCAACACAATAGGCAATATTAGGTTTGGTGTTACATAGGTACCTCAATGAGCCTACAATTTGCTTGTACAAGGTAGGATCAACTTCTTTCTCATCCCCATCTATTTGCAGCTTAATTCCAGTTTCAGTTGGTGTGATAACAGAATTGCAATCCATCATATTGAACCTCTTTAGGATGTCTTCTGCATACTTCTTTTGATGCATGAAAATCCATTTACTGGTAGAAACAAATTCAATACCCAGGAAGTATGATAGTTCACCAAGATCAGACATCTCAAATTCATCCATTATTCTTCCTTTGAACACTCTTATATCTTCTTTACTACTGCCAGTCACTAGCAAATCATCTACATAGAGACATATTATCAAAAACTCACAAGAATTTGTGTTTCTGACATAAACTCCATGCTCAGTAGTGCATTTGGTGAAATTCTGCTGGACTAGGAAGCTATCAATTTTCATATTCCAGGCTCTAGGAGCCTGCTTGAGGCCATATAATGCCTTATTCAACTTGTAGACTTTATCCTCTTGTCCTGCAACTACATAACCAGGTGGTTGAGTTATGTAGACTTCTTCTTCAAGTGGCCCATTCAAAAATGCTGACTTCACATCCAGTTGATATAGAGACCAATTTCTGTTGCAAGCAGCTGCCACAATAAGCCTAACAGTTTCAAGTCTTGCAGCTGGAGCGAAAACCTCATTGTAATCCAAGCCATGTTTTTGTAGAAATCCCCTTGCTACTAATCTTGCCTTATATACTTGGACACATCTCCATTAGGCTGTACTTTAGTCTTATAGACCCACTTCACATCAATTGGTCTTTTTCCTTGAGGCAAATGGACTAACTCCCAAGTCTGGTTCTTCTCAATTGATCTCAATTCTTCTTCCATAGCTACTCTCCAATGTGAACTTTGTGAGGCTTCATCATGACTCATTGGTTCTGATTTAGCAAGTAGAGAAAAGTGCACAAAATCCCCTTCTACAGTGATTGCTGTATTAGGATACAATTCATAATCTTTAAGTGTTTGTGGTACTTGTCTCTCTCTTTGTGACCTTCTGATTTGCTCTCCACATGATGGTACATCCTCTTCACTTTGTTTGTCTTCAAGATTCACAATCACCTTTCTTTCACCATTGTCAACAGCATTTATTTCCCAATTCCAGCCTTTTGTTTCATCTATCAAGACATCCCTGCTAATCACAACCTTCCTCATTCTAGGATCATACAGCTTGTAGGCACCAGTTGAATGATATCCAATGAGTATCATTGGTTCATCCTTGTCATCAAGTTTCTTTCTGTTATGCTCAGGCACATGCCTAAAACACAATGAACCAAATATTCTGAAATGACTCACACTAGGCTTCTTTTCTGACCATGCTTCTTCAGGTGTGTATCCCTGCAATCTCTTAGTGGGACACCTATTCAGAATATACACAGCAGTAAAAGTTGCCTCTCCCCAGAAATAATGAGGCATTCCTTTCCTTTTCATCATGCTCCTAGCCATGTTCAGAATGGTTCTATTTCTTCTCTCAGCAACACCATTATGCTAAGGTGTATACGGAGATGTCACTTCATGAATTATTCCCTCTTCATCACAAAATACTTGAAATTCATGTGAGTTATACTCACCACCTCCATCTATTCTAAGCACTTTAATTACCTTATCACTTTGCTTTTCACTCAACAGCTTAAACTTCTTAAAAATGTTAAACACTTCACTTTTCTGCTTAATGAAATAGATCCACATTTTTCTAGTAAATTCATCAATGAATGACACAAAGTAACTGTTACCTCCTAGGGATTTCACTTCAAAAGGACCATACACATCAGAATAGATCACTTCAAGCTTTCTTTTGGATCTGATTGGAATTTCTGACTTGAAAGAATTCCTTGGTTGCTTTGACACACAACACTCAACACATAATTGTTTTGGTATCTCAATTTGGGGAAGACCATGAACCATTTTCTTACTTTTCAATTCACTTAAACTCCTGAAATTTAGATGACCAAACCTGTGATGCCATATCCAGCTTTCATCACTTATCGAAGCAGCCAAACATTGAAATTCTGCAATCTGAATTCCAATCTTGAATGTTCTGTTTCTTGACAAAGAGGCCTTTAGAATCAGCCTCCTCTTACTATCAAAATATCTTCATTTGACTATCCTCCATCTACATTGAGTAGCCTTTTTCTAGCAACTGTCCCAAGCTCAACAAATTATTCTTCATATTGGGAACATATAGCACATCATTGATAAATGAGTG
Organism: Glycine max; assembly: GCF_000004515.6. Taxonomy (NCBI): domain Eukaryota; kingdom Viridiplantae; phylum Streptophyta; class Magnoliopsida; order Fabales; family Fabaceae; genus Glycine; species Glycine max. Next base: position 20,449,664 of record NC_038243.2, read on the forward strand.
TTGTCCATCCTTCCTCTGAATCATCACCTTTCCAATGCCTTCTGTAGTTACAGAACTGTTATCTGCAAACTTGATCTTGCTCTTCACCTTATCATCAATGTTTACAAACCACTCTCTATGTCCAGTCATGTGATTGGAACAGCCTGTGTCAAGATACCACAGATTAACATTGTCTTCTTCTAAGTTTGTTGTTGCCATTAGTAACACTTTATTAAAGTCAGAATCCTCATCTTGTGCCAATTGAGCCTCATATGTATTTCTTGGAACCCTTTTATTTCTACATTCATCTGCAAAATGTCCCCATTTCTGACAGTTATAACACTGAATCCCTTTCTTGTTGAATTTCTTCTTGCCCACTTTGTGATTCCCTCCACCTTTCTTGTCTGTTTCTTCATTTTGGTTATGATTTCCAGAACTACTGGAGCCTTCACTTGACCCCTTCCACTTATTGTTCTTCCACTTTCCCTTTCCCTTCTTATTCTTGCCACCATCATAGTTGTTCCCTTTGGTTGTTTGGGCTTGCATAGCTTGCTCAGCTGATCTTTGTGAATTTCTTTCATTGAGCCTCATCTCTTGAGCTTCAAGAATTCCTTGCAATTCTTCAATCTTCATTTCTTCAAGATTCTGGCCTTGCTCAATTGCCACCACTATATGATCGAATCTTGGTGTCAAGGTTCTCAATACCTTGTCAATGATCCCCAAGTCGGATTGCTTGTCACCATAAGCATTCATTTGATTTGTAATTGCCAAGACTCGAGAAAAGAACTCACCAATGCTTTCTTGATCACTCAATTGTAGAAGTTCATACTGCCTTCTCAAGGTCTACAACTTCACCTTCTTGAGTTTGCTATCCCCTGCATAGGATTTCTCTAGAGTATCCCATGCCTTCTTTGCAGTATCAGCAGATCTAATTTTCTGAAAATTATCTGCATCTACACACTGATGAATAATGAACAATGCCTTTGCATCTCTTTTCATCAAATCACGATGAGCCACCTTTTGTGCATCAGTTGGGTTCCTATCAAGTTCTTGAACCCCTTCTTGCACCACTTCTGTCACATCTTGAAATCGAAAGATTACCTTCATTTGAGCACACCAATCATCATAGTTCTTGCCTTTGAGAATAGGCATGGATGCTGGAAAATTTCCATTCGAGGAAGCCATCTCAATTTCAGTATCCAAGGATCTTGAACCTCAGCTCTGAATACCAGTTGTTGGAACAAAGAAGCTCTTCACACACACTCACACTATGCACTCACTCACTCTATGTTAGAGAATAAGAGAAGATGAAAGAATTGATTTAGAAAATAGAGGGAACTTAGAATTCTGAATTAAAACTTCTACACTCTCATTCTTCTCATTCATGATCACTACTATTTTATACACACTGCATATGTAGCTACAACAACCTTCATAGTTTTCAAACTAACTAACTCCTAACTAACTAACTGAATTACAACATACATCAACAAAGTTAACGTACACATTGGTGAAACAAATTTTCTGGTGTTTCGGTGATCCATGAAGAGGCTTCGCACTCGTAAAACAAAGTGAGGTTCTAGTTTGTCGAACCGTAGCTGAATATGGGGCCATCAAAAGTTGAATTAATGTACACATCGGTGCATGTCTCGTTCCAAAGGTCTAGTCTTGCTAAGTTGAGAGTGTGAGCCTCCGAGTTTAGATGAATGACTCGGTAACTCACTGATGACATGATCAACTCGGGAACGATACCGTTTTGGTAGTTCAAATGGAACTGTGGTGGCCTACAGAAGGAGGGGCGGTCATCGCCGATGAAAAGGGTAGGAAAGGTTGGTGATGGTGCCACAGTTGAATGAGGTCACGTGGCAGGTAGAGAGTTGTGCATGACACTAAAATTGCCAATAATGCACCTCACTAACGGCGTTACTTTCAAATTTAACGGCAAAGATTATTTTGTAAAACTTATGCAAAGATATGGACTATTTTTTACATTTAAAAAAGATAGGAACTAATTTACAAAATGAGTCATAAGTCAGGAACCAAAATGCCTATTTACTTAGAAGAAGAAAAAGAAGAGGTACGCAAAAAAATATTAGGAGCATTCCGATTGTTAATCCGTATGGTATGGACCATTCCGTATGGCATGGACCATACGGATTGGCAATCCGTATGTTCATACGAATTGGTAATCCGTATTAATCATACGGATTGTTGATCTATATGTTCATACGGATTTCAGTAATATTTAATTTTTTATTTAAATTGCAATATAAATATAAATATTCTAAATTATATATTTAATTTGTTTTGTAGTGTAATTTTTTTTGTAATATTTTTAGCAATTTTAGAAATTTTGATTTGGTGATATTATTTAATAGTTGTATAGAAAAATGTATTCTATAATTAGAATAGTAAAAAAATGATAATATATAAATTTTTAAAAATTGCTAAAATTAACATTAGATTGCTTATAAATTAATTTATTAATGATTAATAATTAAACAAATTTATATGACTGATTATGTATTTACATGTTTAACTGAATTATGTATTTTAATGTTTATTACAATGATGTATTTATTAGATTTATATGACATTTTAATGAGTATGTGTAGTAAAAATGTAGTATGTGGTTATATGGTGTACAATACATTTTTATTTTAATTTTTTATATAACTATATTTGTGTCGATAACAAATGAGGTGATTGAATAATTTCTTAAAGTTGTATTTTTTGGTCATTGAATTTGTTAAATTTTTTATTAAGATGGATGAAGAACACTGGATGTATGATAGTATCATGTCTGAAGAAGTTGATATGAAAGTTGAAAATGAGGAAGATGTTGGCATGAAAGTAGAATACGTCGATTGCTCTAATCCCTTTAATACTTTTCAGGTATTTGTGTAATTTGTTGTTGTTGGTATAGTAATTATATTACAAATCTGTTTATTGATGTTAGATGTTTTTTTAATTGTCTTATAATTGTTTGCTAGTTGTGATGAAGTTTTACATTGGGCTTGATTGGTGGCTCATGACATTGGATTTGTTGCCGTGATAATGAGATTAGACACCAATACTGGTGTTCGAGGAAGGACCCCCTTTCTGTTAATAGCTTGTGAAAGGAGTGGTGGATATAGGCCTAAGAAGAATGATTTGGTAAGAACATACACTAGCAATAGAAAATGTGGATGCTCATTCAAGTTGCATGCGAAGCCATTTTTGGGAAGAGAATGATGGATGGTGAAGTTAATTTGTGGGATTCACAATCACGAAATGACAAAGTCATTAGTTGGTCATCCATATGTAGGTCGACTAACAAAGGAAAAGAAGATTGTTGTTGATATGACGAAGTCGATGGTGAAACCAAGAAATATTCTGTTGACGTTGAAGGAGTACAATGCCAACAATTATACAACAATCAAACAAATTTATAATGTTAGACATGCTTACCATTCTTCCATAAGAGGGAGTAACACCGAAATGCAACAACTTATGATGCTACTTGATCGATATCAATATATTCACTGGCATAGGATGAAGGATGATAATGTTGTATGCGACTTGTTCTGGAGTCATCTCGATGTAGTAAAATTAACCAATTCTTGTAATTTGGTTTTCTTGATTGACAGTACTTACAAAACAAATAGGTACAAGTCGTCGTTGCTTGATATTGTTGGTGTTACACCAGTAGGAATGACATTCTCCACTGCTTTTGTTTACTTGGAAGAATAACATGTTAATAACGTTGTTTGGGCTCTACAACAGTTTTAGGGTCTTTTCATGAGAGTTTATGCACTCCCCGTGGTTATTGTGACCGATAGAGATTTGTCTTTGATGAATGCAGTTAAAACTGTATTCCCGGATGCTACGAACTTACTATGTCGATTTCACATTGACAGGAATGTGAAGGCAAAGTGCAAAACCCTGGTTGCTCAAAAGAAAGCATGAGATTATATGATGGAAGCTTGGGGGAGTTTGGTTAACTGTCCAAGTGAGAATTCTTTTGATGAGTACCTTAAAAACTTTGAAATGGCTTGCTCTCCGTGGCCTATGTTTGTGGACTGTGTGTGTCAAACATGGGTATTCCATACAAAGAATTTTTTTTAAAAGCATGGACCCACAAAGTGATGCGTCTAGGAAACACAACCACTAACATGTATGAATATGGTTTTATGTTTGTGTTGAGTTGTTTAATTGTTGACTTAAATGAAAACGTTGTGGTTTTTTATACGTTGTTGTATATTTCATTTGTAAGGTTGAGAGTGCTCATTGGTCATTAAAGAGACTCCCTTGGTGACATATGCAGTGTTTGAGAAGCAATGAACAACATGATGACACTTCAACACACCCAGATTAAAGCATCTTTTGAGACAAGCATGTATGGTTGGACATGTGTTTAAAGTGACCTTGTACAAAAAACTACTTGGCATGGTATCAAGGTACACTTTAAATGAAATTGCTACTAAGTATGAGCATATACCTTATGCAGGAAAAAATCCTACACGTTGTGGATGTGTCATGAGGAGTACCCATGGTCTTCCATGTGCATGTGAGTTGTCTAAATATATTGTTAGCTCGATACCACTAGAGATAATCCACATTTTCTGGCAGAGATTTAGTTTTTCAGATCAAGGGTTATGTGAGGCAGAGGTGACCATAACTGAGGAGATTGAAACCATATCAAAATGATTTGAGCAGCTCCATTTTTGTGGCAAAGTAAATTTGAAAACAAAGCTACGAGAAATTGTTTATCCTGATCTGAACTCTATGTGTCCTCTTCCAAAAAAGGTGAAGACCAAGGGTGCTCCAAAAAAAATGATGACTAAACAACAAAGGTCGACAAAACGTGATCTGTCTTATTGGAAGTATGTTAATCTGTTACACTCTATGCAAAATAGTAATTCTTCAGTGAAACATAGTGCATCATCGTCTGAGCAACCAATATAGAGACAAAATATTCCAATGTTGGATCAATTTCATCTGTGCATCCAAGATTCTATTGAAAACATTATTGATGTCAAAGCGGATGGTAATTGTGGTTATCGGGCAATAGCTGCCTTATTGGGTATGGGTGAAGAAACATGGTCATTGGTGTACAACTACCTGCATAAAGAACTGACAAGTTGGTCGGAAGAGTATATCAACCTGCTTGATAGCTGTTTACGCCCCGATGTTACTTGTTACTGTGGATGCGTAATTCTAACCGGCAAGTGTTGCGAGTCGTGCAAGTAATAATAAAATGGTAAGAACTGAGTATCGATATCAAGGAACTTGTTTCATTTGGTAAGCTCTCATTCAATCAACAGACATTTATACAAAGAATCAATAATCATGAATCAAACAAAGATGTATTTTACTCTAATGATTAATAACAGAAAATATGAGCAAGTGGGTGTTAAAACAAATAATTAAAAAGTGTTGGGTCCTCCTACTGAGTTACATGATGCAATTAAAGGTTTTTCTCTATTTAAAGATGTTCATGTGTTCTATGCTGAGGACAAAATTCCCAAACATTGATGTCTCGCATGATCGGGCTAACTCTAATTAAACCTCATTCTCAGATGTCTCGTCAAACTTAGCTTAACTGAATAGCTTTAAGGTCACAACATAATAAAACTAAATTACCGCACTCCGTGTCCAGACATACGATAATCTAGCCCGTTCTATCCAGTTCTAAGGATGCAGTACATTTTCTAAAGCTAAAGCTCCTAACTTTACATACTAATGTGTGATCAAGCCACAAACATGCATAGATTAAGCACAGATAGAAACATTGAACACATAAAAACAACTTCAAATAGATAGAATAAGAATTTACATCAAGTTCCAAGCAGGATTCCCCAACGATGGGGGCTTAGCCTTCCATGGCAGGATATCACCTTTCAGCTACAAAAGGGTTTTAGAAAGCACAATACATATTACAAAGTTGTGGGAATGTCTCCTCCACCTCTATGAACCTACAAAATACCTTAAAACTTAGAATCCTCCTGAAAGCTGGGTTCTTTGGTGCTCCCTTGCCTTTTTCACGTAAGCACACTCTTCTATTAGGCTCTGCCCGAATTCTCCCCTAAAAGCTCTCTTCTTATTTTCCATTTCAGGCTGAAAAAGGGCTTTCTGACCTCAAAGGTGCGCTTAGCACCATTTTCACGCTTAGCGCGAGTAAGTGGATTTTGGCTCAGTGAGCTAGGTGTGCTAAGCGCCAGAAGAGACAAACTTCTCGCTAGGCGAGCTAATGACACGTTGAGCGCATGCTGGCATGACAGATTCCCTTCAAGATTCCTCTTACTTGCTAAGCGAGCTGCTGCTTCGCTTAGCGGATGATACTCGCTAAGCGCGCGGTCTCGGCTTAGCGAGACAATAGCTTTTGCACCTTCCAAATATTCTCCTTTTTACCTAAAATTGAAGTGAAATTTACATTAATTCCATGTGAAGAGCCTCTGCTGAGAAAAGATAAAAACTAAACAAGAAATATTTACAATCCTACAAAAAGAACCATAAATTGGGGAAAATATATACATTTGTAAAACTTTTCTATACAAAAGTTAGTCGTAGATGATGACTAACAGTAGCATAGAGAGATTTGAGGAATTAAAGTGTTCTCTACTTGTTGACAGATTATCTATGGTACATTAGTTTATTATTATGTTAGTTTTTCTTAAAATAACAATTATGTAACCACTATTTGTTGTTTGTTACATCTAGGTTACCACGGAAAGTGAAAGAATATTACGGATATGGGATATGTCATTGCTTCACGATACAACGTGATAGTTGTTTCTCTTTCACGACAAGCATGACATTTTTTCTTCTTAGAAGTCAGTTGCCACCGGATTTTTCTGTGCATCGCGTAATATGCATTGGTCATGTGTATGAAAATCATTTCGTACATGTAATTGCATAATTATGATGTTAGTATAACTGCTCACAATGTAGTTGATTATCTTATATTACAGCTGTTTGTTGCTATGTAACAGGTTTTTTTATGAGGCCATTGTCCTTTACTACCATTGGCGTTGTTGTGGAATACACATTGTCATTATCAGACAAAGCAGTGACCCACTCCATACATAGGTAGAATGCAATGTTACACAAATTTGTCTCTGAATTTCTTGATATAGGTGAAGATTGAACATAACATATGTTATTTTCATTGATGTTTTGTGTAAATAATTATTTTCTTGACATTTATGTAAAACAATAATTTATTGTCAGTCATTATTTTAAAATGTTAGGAAATAAGGAAGTATTTCGAAAAAAATAAAGATACGGTTTCATTAGCTAATGGTCACAAATTTAAACATTACATTAACTTTAACATAGTTGAAACAAACAGAAGATGCATCAAAAACTACAATTAACTACTACTAATTTTGCATTGAATCATGTTGCGACCGACACGGGTGAATGACTGTTAAGGGACCACATCTGAGATGTATCCAAACTGTCGTACCACCCTCTCCGGTCAGTGAATGACCATCAAGGGACCCCATCTAAGATGGCCGGAAAACAACATGGTGACCTCAAATTCTCTAAATGAACGATGGGCACCATATGGAATCAAACACACTACGTTAGGGGTTAGTCTATCTAGACGCCTGCGCTACATCGACACGGGCAGTGCCTTGCTAGAGGTCCATCAGCATGCGCCCGGTCTCCTTTCACCATAATCCTTGATAGCTAGGGCGGAGCCAACAGACAGAAAATGTTTGTAGATCCAACACTAGATATATTTTGCAAACATTCATTGAAATACGCAACAAAATATAATAATCAACGCCAATGAAAAGTATTTTTCGTAACATATTAACTAACCTGTAACAGAGTGATATATCCTACAAGCTACCTTGTCGTGCTTTTCGATGCCTCATTTAAATTATTATACATTTGCACAAGTGCAGCAACGCCCCAAGCATAAGTCATACTCTGCGTTAAGTCACGCAGTGCATCCAAGAATATCACGTGCACGTGTGTGACACTCTTGTTAGCAAAGTGTGACACCCTCTACCCTTACAATTATAACTAACTAATTAAATAAATCATACAAAATTTATTTAAAAGATTATAAACACATAATAATAAAAGAAGGAAAAAAACATGCAAAATTAATTAATAATTTTTCTTTTTAAACACATTTAATTTAAATCAATTCAAAAGGATAAAGGTTCACATCCACTTAGTGAAAACATAATAGAATTTTTTTTTTAATAAAAGGTAGCATTATCCCGGCTCAAAACAAGGTCATCCACTCTAAATAAATAATAAAAAGAAACTAAAGTAGAAAAGTATAACGCAATTATATCATTCAGTAAATCATAACATGTGAAAATCATAATATGCGAAGTAAAATCCTATGCCCCGATGTCACACTTATCAGAGCATATCCCTATCACAGACTAAGTCTCTCCATCTCTAGCATGTGACTCATCATATGAAGGCTCACCTGAAACAAAGTAGCAATCAGCCCAAACACAAACACACATCGGGAGTGAGTTATCACATTCGTATATAATAAAACATTAGAGCATGTGAAACATATAATACTTAAAGCTGAATTTATATAAATAACATTACTGCACAAAATCGCACACATTATTCACACCCATTCAAGTTTACACACTCCATAAAATAACATCAACCACAATTGTTAACTCAATGAAATTCAAACACAAGTGTTATGCAACAATTATACTAAGACTCAAGCCTATATGTAATGTGGTACCATGTCAGTGAAAAACAACACTGGGGCGCTTAGGAGTACATGACAAAGCACACCACACAATGGGTATACTCGGTCACTCTCACTAAGTAACATCATAAGGTGACTGTCATACCCTAATTTCGTCCGAGGACCTTTGCTTGGTGGCATGCAACTTTCATTTGACCATTTTGAGGTATTTGGCACCCATCGTTAGGCAATTCATGAAGTTCCGTGACATGCCGGAACTCAAAAGGAAGCATCGTTGCACCAATCGTGAGGTTCTGTAACATTCTGTAAGTCGAAAAGGGGATGATTATGTAATCCGCAAGGTTTCGTAACATTACGGAAAGAAAACAAGTATCGTTACGAAATTCGTAAGTTTCCGTAACTTTACAGAAAAAGAATCACAAAAAAAAAGGCAGGGGGTGTATTTAGTAAAAGTGGGGGTGAAAATAGCAACCAGACCCACTTGGGCCCTCCAGAAGATTCCTCTAGAAGGCGGTTGCTTCTGGAGGAAGCCACCTTGCTCGCCTAAGGTTCCTCCAGAAGATTCCTCCAAAAGATTCCTCCAGAAAATCCAAGCCGAGGCGCTTCCGTAAGGTTTCCGTAACGTTTCCGTGGGGATTTTCGCGAAGATTTTCAGCCGTTCTTCGACGTTCTTCATTCGTTCTTCGGTCTTCAACCTGTAAGTTCTCGAAACCGAGCTTTTCAATTCATTCTATGTACCCTTAGTGGTCCTCATTTGTTTTTACGTGCTTTTATTTTCATTTCATTTACTTTCCGTACCCCCTTTTGACGTGCTTTAGTCATTTGCTTAAGTCATTTTCTCGCCTAAATAAAAAATAAAATAAATTTCCACCGATCATTTGAATTGTAATATCCGTTAATTTCGTTTAAAATGAAATCCGACTGTTCGGTCATGCCGTAACCACGTTGGAAACCAAAAAGAAGTAGAAATAATAATATAATAATCAAAAATATCTTTTAGTAAAATGAAATAAAAAAAATCAATCGGACGTTTCTCTTTGGGATTTCTCTTTCTTAATTGAATCAACTAATAACCAAAGTGAAACTAAGGCTAAAACCAAAATTCATAAACCAAACTTTTTGTCATCGCCTAAAAGGCCATTTTCAAAGGTCCAAAGCCTTGGAATGGTCTTTTCCGTTTTTATTAGTTAAGGGTAGATTTCCAAAGGCCTAAAATCAACATGTAATTTTATTACCTCTTTCAAAAAATAAAAAGAACATTAAATGGTCCAATGCCTTAATGTCTTCTCTCTTTTCAAAAGAATCGAAAGTTTGTTTAACGGTCTAACGCCTTCAATAAACCTTTCATTCAAACAAAAACATATCTTGCAAAAAGGGATAAAAACAACTTAATCAAACATTTTGTTCACAAAGAACTACGTAGGTCTGATTTCCTTATCGCAATTAAGGAATACGTAGGAGCAAGGGAAACCCCCTCATCGACCACAAAAAGATAAAAAGTATAAAAAGTACAAAAAGAAATAAAGACGTAAAAGGGAACATAAAAATTGAAGTCATGTTTGCACATTTAATTAAAGGCTGCCGTCTCTTGTGACGGACGCGTGGGGTGCTAATACCTTCCCCGTGCGTAAATACAACTCCCGAACCTTTCACTTAAAATTCGTAGATCACGTCTTTTCTGGTTTTTCTGACGTTTTCCTCAAATAAACGTTGGTGGCGACTCCGCGCGTATTTCTTTCTTGGAACACGCTCCCGCGAGTCACGCGTCGCCCTCCCGCCGAAGGGTAGGTTGCGACAGTTGGCGACTCCACTGGGGAGTATTCTTCGAGAGTTAGGCCATTTAATCTTGTGCAATGTTTTATCATGACTTTCTCCTTTGTTGGTTTCCCTTTATTTGTCTTATGTTCTTATGTATATAAACTCTTTGTTGCTTTTAGAGCGTTTTAAAATGTATGCATGAGGTAAATGTTTATTCATTTGATGCACACAAACACCAACACTATTTGCACACACGGTGGGTTGAAAAAGGCCCCTATACCCGGGTTCATGGGAGCATAAGGAGTGGAAGTGAATCTGTGATCATGCTAGGTCTCTGACTTGCTTGATTATAGTGAACCCTCGTCTAGAGTTTTCCTCTTTGAAAATGTATTGTTGCTAGTAGTCCCTACTGCCGCAATATGTTCTTCGAAGGGGATGATACCTCTAGAAACCATCAAGAGAGAGATGACCACCTTGGGAATTATCACTAAAAAATCTTTTTAGCTCCCTCCCATATAGGTCCTTTGAATAGGGGCACGAAGCGGACACGCTGCGTGCCGTTTTTTCACACTGCCATGCATAAGTGTCATGTACCCTTTTGCTTATATTTTGTGAATATTGTCATACTATGTACATTCCCGTGTTGCGCCTTTTGCATATGCATTGCATATGGGTTCTGTTTTGATCCCCTCTCTTTAACAAACCAACGGAGGGTCCGTGTCACCTTCTTAAATACATATGTTGGGCACTTTGCTACCCCAAGACGTTGTATCTAAGAAGGAGACAATTTCTCGGGCTCCCGTATTCATAAATTGCATCTGTGTCATATGCATTTCTTCATGCATTCATCCATTCCACCCATGATAGATGTTGGAGTTTTGATTCGCACCGATTTTTGTTCACTTTAGTAAAACATGGGATCAAGTCAAATGCCTTCACTTAAAAAGAGGTTCTATCAAGTCAAGGTCAAGAGCCTAGGAATCACCAGCCTAAAAGAGCTAGGGCAGTTGATGGGTCAGCTCTAGCGGCAAGCTTTTCGCAAAGCTTACGGTAAAATCTGGGACCTAGCCATGGTAGAAGTCTCCACAGAGGCCATTGCCTCCCTCGCCCAGTATTATGATCAGCCGTTGAGGTGCTTCACCTTTGGGGACTTCCAGCTATCACCCATGGTGGAAGAATTTGAAGAGATCCTATGATGCCCTCTAAGGGGGAGGAAACCATACCTCTTCACAGGGTTCTATCCCTCATTAGCTAGAATTTCCAAGATAGTCCAAATTTCGGCGCAGGAATTAGACCACAGGAAGCAAGTCGAAAATGGGGTGGTCGGAATACCGAGAAAATACTTGGAGGTAAAAGCAAGAATCTTGGCAGGTAAAGGCGATTGGGCCCCGTTCATAGATATTCTCGCATTGTTGATTTTCGGGGGAGTCCTCTTTTCGAATGTGGATGGGTTGGTGGACCTGGCAGCGATCGACGCTTTTCTCGCCTATCATAACCACAAGGAAAGCCCGGTTGTCGCTATGCTAGCCGACCTATATGACACCTTCGACCGAAGATGTGAAAAGAGCAATACAAGGATTGTTTGTTGTACTTCAGCTCTTTATGTATGGTTAGTTTCGCACCTTTTTCGCCAAGAGGTGAGGCATGCTTGCCTGTTAGAAAGCTACCGTTCATGCACAGAGAAAGAAGGGGCGAATTGGGACCAACTCTTAGCAAGCAAAGAAGGAGCATCTGTCAACTGGTTCCCTCAATGGAAGGAAGGAAGAACCGGAGTCCTTATTTCATGTGGAGGATTTCCAAATGTTCCCTTGATGGGGACAAGGGGTTGCATCAGCTACAATCTCGTTCTTGCTATAAGACAACTTGGCTATCCTATGAGAGGGGCACCACTAGAGGAGGAGATCGTACCTGTCATTTCACGAGGTTTCAATAAGACCAACGTGGAGACACTTTAGAAGGTCCGCAAGGCATGGGAGGTGTTGCAAAAGAAGGACAAGGAACTCAGGGGCAGTAACAATGGGCCCATCGGTGGCTATCGTAAGTGGTTAAAAGCCCACGTGCAAGGTTTGGATTGGCTCCTGAGTCTGAGAACCGCTAAGAGGGAGGAAGATGAGGCACTGGAGGAAGACGAAGAGGTGCAGGCCCTTAGGACGGAACTCAAGCAAGCTCAAACAGTCAAAGAAAGGTTCAAATCAGCAGCTCTTAAGATCCGAAAGAAGAATGTTGAACTGAGAGATATAAATATAGCTACCACCAAGGCTTTGGAACAAGAGACCAAGAGGGCTCATAGGGAAGAACACGGCCGAAACAAGTTCCGAGGGGCTCTGTGGGGCAGTAACAGCGAGCTTAAACTCTGAAGAGAGGAAAGGGACCAATCACGAGTAGACAGTTTGATCTTGAAAGATGAATTAAAGGCTTGCTCGAGGTCCTAAAGAAGTTTGTCTCAGCGGTTATGCGAGACAGAGACCAACATGTTAGCTATCATCACCAAGTACCAAGAGGAACTAAGTCTAGCCACGACCCACGAGCATAGAGTGGCGGACGAGTATGCCCAAGTGTACGCAGAAAAGGAGGCTAGAGGAAGGATGATCGACTCGTTACACCAAGAGGCAACCATGTGGATGGACCGATTTGCTCTTACCTTGAACGGGAGCCAAGAACTTCCCCGATTGCTAGCCAAGGCCAAAGCAATGGCGGACACCTACTCCGCCCCCGAGGAGATCCACGAACTTCTCGACTATTGTCAGCATATGATAGATTTAATGGCCCATATAATTAGGAACCGCTAGGGAATTTGTATTGTCACTCAAATCTTGACTAGTTATAACCTTTTTGAATAAAATGAGTTTATCCCGTGTTTCTACTCCAAAAAGTCAGTGTGAATCAAATCACTCCTGCATTTTATCTCTAAACATGCATTCATAATTTTTGCCTACTCCTCACGTTTGGTTTTTTTAGGAAAAACACCATAACTAAACGCGCCACAAGGCATCCCTATCGCACCAGATCCAAATCTAGGACGATGGGTGACCAAGAGGAGACACAGGAACAGATGAAAGCCGGCATGTCGGCTTTGAAAGAACAAATGGCTTCTATGATGGAGGCCATGCTAGGGATGAGGCAACTCATGGAAAAGAACGCGGCCACCGCTGCCGCTGTCAGTTCGGCTACCGAAGCAGATCCGACTCTCCTAGCCACCGCGCACCATCCTCCCCCAAATACGCTAGGACGAGGAAGGAACACACTGGGGCACAACAACAACCCCCATTTGGGATACAACCGAGAGGCTTACCCTTATGGATTGCCGCCTAATTACACGCCGCCAGTCATGCAAGATGATGCGGGTCATATCTCTTCTCCCATCCTTGAAAGGGAGCCTCTTCGACAGCCCGACGAGGTCCACGAAGATCATCAAGAGTACGCCCAAGGGGATGTCGAGTTCTGCCCCCCGATTCCCGTCGAGGGACCGACACCCAACACTTTGCCTCAGCCCAACCTCACTGCACAGCCGATAATCTTGTCCACAGAAGGACCACCCCCAGTGACCGAGGAAAGAAGGAAACTCGATCTCCTCGAGGAGAGATTGAGGGCTGTTGAAGGCTTTGGTGATTATCCATTCGCGGACATGACGGATCTTTGCTTGGTACCAGATGTTGTTATCCCCCCAAAATTCAAAGTGTCGGACTTTGACAAGTATAAAGGGACTACCTGTCCCAAGAACCATCTCAAGATGTATTGTCGTAAGATGGGCGCGCACTCTAGGGATGAGAAGCTATTAATGCACTTTTTTCAAGATAGCTTGGCCGGAGCTGCGGTTGTTTGGTACACTAATCTGGAAGCTTCCCGCATCCGTACTTGGAAGGACCTGATTACTGCTTTCCTAAGGCAATATCAGTATAATTCTGATATGGCTCCCGATCGCACTCAGCTACAGAATATGTTCAAGAAGGAAGGTGAGATCTTTAAAGAATACGCGCAGCGGTGGAAGGACCTGGCAGCACAAGTGGCACCTCCCATGGTCGAAAGGGAGATGATCACCATGATGGTAGACACCTTGCCAGTGTTTTACTATGAGAAGTTGGTAGTTTACATGCCATCCAACTTCGCGGACCTAGTGTTCACCGGGGAAAGAATTGAAGTAGGGTTGAAGAGAGGGAAGTTCGATTATGTTTCCTCTACAAGTGCTAATGCTAAAAGGGTCGGAACAACTGGGGCAAAAAGGAAGGAGGGAGATGCCCACGCCGTCACTTCGGCGCCCGCGTGGGTTAAACCCCTGCAGACATCTCATGGTACGCATCAGTACGCTCAACATCATCCGAGCTTCTCAGCTCACGCCGGGAACTCCTCTAATTCAGCACCCATGCAGCCTAAGGCACCCGTTCAGAGGGAGGCCCCCCAAGTTCCAACTCCAACCACAACTCGCCCGGCCAGCAATTCCAACGCAATGAGGAACTTTCCCCTAAGGCCAATTCAAGAATTCACCCCACTCCCAATGACGTATGAAGACCTCTTGTCGTCCCTCATCGCCAACCAACTGGCCGTAATAACTCCTGGGAAGGTCATCCAACCCCCTTTCCCAAAGTGGTATGATCCTAACGCAACTTGCAAGTACCATGGGAATACCCCGGGGCATTCCATCGAAAAATTCTTGGCCCTTAAATACAAGGTCCAACATTTGATAGATACTGGATGGCTGACATTCCAAGAGGATCGGCCCAACGTGAAAACCAACCTGCTCGCCAATCATGGAGGGGGGGCGGTTAACGCCATTGGGTCAGATAGGCCCCGCCGGTCTAAACCTTTAAAGGACGTGGCAACCCCTAGGAGGTTTATCTTTGAGGCCCTACAAAAGGGAGGTGTGATTCCCCACAGTGGGCATAAAGAGGACTCTTGTTTGTTCCATCCCGGCGAGCTACATAGCATGGAAACATGCTTGGCAGTAGAGGAATTGTTGCAGCGAATGATAGATCAAGGCCGACTGGAAGTCGGTGATGAGGGAAGAGAAGAGCAACATATATGTATGCAGTCCGTGGATGAGAGAAGTTTTGGAAGGCCTAAACCTTTGGTGATATATTTCACCAAGGGCGCAGCTTCGCAAAAACCCCGACACCCCTCGGCACCTAAGCCTGTCCCTTTCCCATACCAAAATAGCCACGCAGTCCCATGGAGGTACACACCTCTGAACAAAGAGGAAGAAGAAACCACCGACATCAGTTCATTGTCGGCCAAAGTAACCAATATCACAGGGCTGAGCGGTGTGACCCGCAGCGGTCGTGTATTTGCACCCCCCCAACCTACCAATTCAGCCCACGAACGTCAAGGGGAAAGCAAAGGTAGTGGGAGAACAAGATGATAAAACGCCCCTCACTCCAAATGAGGATATTCTGGTGATAGGTCTTCCAGAGAAAAGGGATGGTTATGGCAAGAAGGAGGTGTCACTAGAGGAAGCCAGCGAGTTTCTTCGCATAATTCAGCAGAGCGAGTTCAAGGTTATTGAGCAGCTCAACAAAACCCCGGCCAGGGTGTCGCTGTTGGAATTACTCATGAGCTCGGAACCTCATCGGGCTTTGCTAGTAAAGGTTTTGAACGAGGCCCACGTGGCCTAAGATATCTCTGTGGAAGGCTTCGGAGGGCTTGTTAATAATATCACTGCCAACAACTATCTCGCCTTCGCCGAAGAAGAAATCCCTGCCAAGGGAAGAGGGCATAACAAGGCTTTGCACATCTCAGTCAAGTGTATGGACCACGTTGTAGCCAAGGTGCTCATCGATAATGGTTCCAGCTTAAACGTGATGCCCAAAAGCACCTTGGAGAAATTACCGTTTAATGCTTCCCATCTAAAGCCGAGTTCCATGGTAGTTCGTGCCTTCGACGACATCCGCCGAGAGGTTAGGGGAGAGATTGACCTTCCGGTACAGATAGGCCCTCACACCTGCCAGGTTACCTTTCAAATCATGGACATTAACCCCCCTTACAGTTGCCTGTTGGGATGCCCATGGATCCATTCAGTGGGAGTCGTTCCCTCAACACTCCATCAGAAATTGAAGTTCGTAGTGGAAGGGCATTTGGTCATCATATCGGGCGAGGAGGACATCTTGGTGAGTTGTCCATCCTCTATGCCATATGTGGAGGCCGCAGAGGAGTCGTTAGAAATCGTTTTCCAGTCTTTCGAGGTGGTAAGCATTTCCTCCGTGGACTCCTTTTCTGGGCAACCTTGCCTATCAGATACGGCAGTAATGGTGGCCCGGATAATGTTGGGGAATGGCTACGAGCCCGGAATGGGTTTAGGCAAGGATAACGGTGGTATAACTAGCCTGATAAGTGCCAAAGGAAATCATGGGAAGTTTGGGTTAGGCTACAAACCCACGCAGGAAGATATAAGGAAAAGTATCACGGGAAGAAAAAGCAGAGGTCAAGGCTCACGATTAAGACAAGAAGACGAAGGAAGCCCACCCTGCCACATAAGTAGGAGCTTTATAAGCGTGGGTCTAGGGGACGAAGGCCAAGTCATTGCAATATGCGAAGATGATGCTCCGAGTGGTTCGGATTTGGTACGACCATGCCCTCCTAATTTCCAACTAGGAAATTGGCGAGTGGAGGAGCGCCTAGGCATTTACGTGACAAGCATAATGTAAACCTTTTACAGCTTTAAGAAACTCTATAGTTGGGCCTAGTCTTTAGAGTTTCCTTTTGTTAAGGCTTTGAGTCTTTTGCTCTTGAATCTATAATATAAAGATCTTCTCTTTCATCTGTTCCTGCGTCTCTACCCATTCTCATCCATTTGCATGTTTATTTCTTTATGTTTAAAACGCCAGATCCGATGACGAGTCCCTTGAAGGTACTAATACCTGGGACCTGCCCATCGACTTCGAGCAAGAAACGAATAAAACAGAAGACGAAGAGGACGAGGATGTGGGACTTTCCCCGGAGTTAGAAAGGATAGTTGCCCAGGAGGACCAAGAAATGGGGCCTCATCAAGAAGAGACAGAACTAGTAGACTTGGGAACTGGCAGTGGGAAAAAGGAAGTAAAGATAGGCACGGGTATGACCACGCCTATCCGCGAAGAATTAACAACCCTGCTAAGAGATTACCAAGACATCTTTGCTTGGTCCTACCAAGATATGCCCGGTTTGAGTTCTAACATTGTACAGCACCGATTACCCCTAAATCCCGAGTGTCCCCCGGTAAAGCAGAAACTGAGAAGGATGAAGCCCGAGACATCCTTGAAGATAAAAGAAGAGGTAAAGAAAAAATTTGACGCTGGGTTTTTGGCTGTCACTCGGTACCCAGAATGGGTTACCAACATTGTACCAGTCCCTAAGAAGGATGGGAAGGTGCGGATGTGTGTGGATTATCGGGACTTGAATCGGGCCAGCCCCAAAGACAATTTTCCTTTACCGCACATCGATATTCTTGTAGATAATACGGCCAGTTTCGCTTTATTTTCCTTCATGGATGGGTTCTCCGGTTACAATTAGATAAAAATAGCGCCCGAGGATATGGAAAAGACTACCTTCGTCACCCTGTGGGGGACTTTCTGTTACAAGGTGATGTCCTTCGGACTCAAGAATGTCGGGGCAACTTATCAACGAGCCATGGTAGCTTTGTTCCACGATATGATGCACCGAGAGATCGAGGTCTACGTGGACGACATAATTGCCAAATCTAAATCCGAGGAGGAACACCTCTTCAACCTGCGGAAGTTGTTTGAAAGGCTTAGGAAGTATCAATTGAGATTGAACCCCGCTAAGTGCACTTTTGGGGTCAAATCGGGGAAATTGCTAGGTTTCATTGTAAGCCAGAAGGGGATAGAGGTAGACCTCGAAAAGGTGAAGGCCATCCTCGAGATGCCGAAACCCCGTACTGAGAGGCAAGTCCGAGGTTTCCTGGGACGTTTGAATTATATTGCCAGATTCATATCACAGCTCACTGCTATTTGTGAGCCATTGTTCAAACTCTTACGCAAAAACCAAACTGACCGTTGGAATGGGGATTGTCAAGAAGCATTTGGGAGGATCAAAAAGTGTCTCATGAATCCTCCTGTGCTTATGCCACCGGTACCCGAAAGACCTCTCATCTTGTATATGATGATTTTGGACGAGCCGATGGGATGTATGTTGGGGCAACATGACGAGTCTGGAAAGAAGGAGCGCGCCGTCTACTACTTGAGTAAGAAGTTCACGGCCTGTGAAATGAATTACTCCCTGCTCGAGAGAACGTGTTATGCTTTAGTCTGGGCGTCCCATCGTCTAAGACAATACATGCTGAGCCATACCACCTGACTGATATCCAAGATGGACCCAGTTAAGTACATTTTTGAAAAGCCAGCTCTTACGGGACGAATTGCCCGGTGGCAAGTCCTGCTATCCGAGTTTGATATAGTTTACGTCACCCAAAAGGCGATAAAAGGAAGCGCCTTAGCAAATTATTTGGCTCAGCAGCCCCTCAACGACTATCAGCCCATGCATCCCGAATTCCCGGATGAGGACATCATGGCCTTGTTTGAGGAAAAACTAGACAAGGACCGGGACAAATGGACCGTGTGGTTTGATGGAGCATCAAATGTTCTAGGCCATGGCATTGGAGTAGTATTGGTCTCTCCGGACAATCAATGTATACCTTTCACAGCCAGGCTGGGGTTTGACTGCACTAACAATATGGCTGAATATGAAACATGTGCCCTGGCCGTCCAGGCAGCGATTGACTCCAATGTCAAGCTACTCAAGGTGTATGGGGACTCAGCATTGGTGATCCATCAACTGAGAGGGGAATGGGAAACTAGAGACCCCAAGCTGATACCCTACAAAGCCTATATCAAGGAGCTGACTAATTCCTTTGATGAAATCTCCTTCCATCATGTTCCCCGGGAGGAAAATCAAATGGCGGATGCGCTTGCTACTTTGGCATCCATGTTCCAACTAACGCCACACGGGGATCTACCATACATCGAGTTCTGGTGTCGTGGTAAACCTAGGCATTGTTGCCAGGTGCAAGAGAAACGGGACGGTAAGCCTTGGTATTTCGATATCAAACGATACGTCGAAAGCAAAGAGTACCCACCGGAGGCCTCCGACAATGATAAAAGGATGTTGAGAAGATTGGCGGCCAATTTCTTTGTGAGCGGGAGCATACTATATAAAAGAAGCCACGACATGATTCTCCTGCGATGCGTGGATGCCAAAGAGGCGAACCACATGATTGAGGAAGTCCACGAGGGTTCATTTGGAACGCACGCCAATGGGCATGCTATGGCCAGGAAAATCTTGAGAGCAGGTTATTACTGGCTCACCATGGAAAGTGAGTGCTGCGTCCCTGTAAGGAAATGCCACAAGTGTTAAGCATTCACGGACAATGTCAATGCTCCACCACATCCTCTAAATGTCATGGCCACGCCATGGCCCTTTTCCATGTGGGGAATAGATGTAATTGGAGCCATAGAGCCCAAAGCTGCAAATGGACATCATTTCATCCTAGTGGCGATCGATTACTTCACTAAATAGGTTGAAGCCGCGTCATACGCTAGCGTCACCAGGAGTGTGGTGGTCAAGTTCATTAAGAAGGAGATCATCTGCCAATATGGTTTGCCGAGGAAGATCATCACGGACAACAACACTAATTTGAATAATAAGATGATGGGGGAAATGTGCGATGAGTTTAAAATCCAACATCACAATTCCACGCCCTACCGACCAAAGATGAACGGAGCGGAGCCGTGGAAGCAGCCAATAAGAATATCAAGAAGATTATCCAAAAGATGACCGTGTCATACAAAGATTGGCATGAGATGCTCCCATTCACGTTACACGGTTACCGGACTTCAGTGCGCACGTCAACCGGGGCAATGCCATTCTCATTGGTATATGGAATGGAGGTTGTGCTACCGTTTGAGGTAGAAGTCCCGTCATTAAGAATCTTGGCAGAATCCGGATTAGAAGAATTAGAGTGGGCTCAAACGCGCTATGACCAACTCAACCTTATTGAAGGTAAGCGCTTAACGGCCATGAGTCATGGGTGCCTGTATCAGCAGAGAATGAAGAATGCATTTGACAAAAAGGTACGCTTGCGCAAGTTCCATGAGGGAGATCTGGTGCTAAAAAAGATGTCACATGCTGTCAAGGACAATTGAGGGAAGTGGGCCCCGAACTACGAAGGGCCTTTCGTTGTGAAAAGGGCTTTTACCGGAGGAGCCCTAGTACTTACCAGCATGGATGGCGAGGAACTACCTTTACCCGTGAACTCTGATGCTGTCAAGCGATACTATGCTTAGAATTTGGGGCAATTTAGGATGTCGCCGCATTTTCTTTTATTTTTGTGTGTTCTTCTTGGTTTCCCCCAGGGATTCCTCGTCTACTGTATATCTCTCGTCACAATCTTTTAAAGAAATGAATGTGGGTCTGAGGCTTCAGTCCTCACGCTGGTATTGAACCATGTGTTAGTTTGTGATCACCTGTGCCCTTTCGCTCAGTTCATGGGATGCCCCAAGCGTTTAATTAAAATCGAACCTAAACCAGCTTTCACTAAAAATTTGTTGCGTTTGAAAACATTCATGCATACGCATACACATGCATATCTTGTGGTAACAGGAGCAGAATCATCTTAGGCCACAAGTCGAGACAAAGTTGACGACAAAAATCAACCAAGGTAAGACGATGACCCGGTCACGATTAGCCGCACATTGTTTGTTTCCTACTTGCAGGTACTTAGAAACGGACGCAAATGGAGGATAGGGTCATGACCGACCGATCGTCATCCCTTCCCGGCGCTGGACAAGCAGAGAACGTCGCTGCAAGGCAGCCCATTATCCTTTGAATTCACAGTAATTATTACTATTGTTTGTAAGTGATGTCTGATTCTAACTTAAGTAGGTTCGAGTAGGCAAACGCTAACCTATAAAAAGGGGGGGCCATGGTTATGTTTCCCCTAAAAAAAATGGCAGGTTAGCTCGCTTGGGTGAGCTGAGCTCGCCTGGGCGAGCAACCCCTACACTAAAATATAAAAAACGAGGGAGGGGAACGTTGTTGCACTCAAAAACTCCCCCCCCCCCCCCCTCATTCAAAAGACCCAAGCTCACGGGAACCACGAGAGCAGCAGCCCTTAAGCCTCCATTGTTGAGTTTTTGCTTCCCTTTTCACGCTTTAATTCACTCCCCGCAAGTAAGTGTGTTTTCCCTTGTTTATTTGGCTCTCCATTGATGTGTTTTGGTGTTTTAGTTGCTCATTTTTTGCAGAATTTGTGAAGCAATTCACATGTGAATTCATGCTTGATTATTGTGAATTGAGGGGTTGTAGGGGATGGCCCTAGGCCTACGTTGCATTTTGAAGCAATGGGGCATGCCACATTGCCCCCATTCTCTTGCTATTCATGCCTAAACATGTGCCCACCAAGTGTTCGGTGAAATGCCTCAATGGCATTTGCGCATGATTTTGGGAGGAAACAACCTATGGGATAATTTGGTTTGCACGTGTTTGCTATTTTTGAGCATGTATTCAGTTTCATAAGGGCTAGGATAATTGCCCCACATATACCCTAGGCCTAGGAACCAAATCTTGTTTTTGAATGCAAAAGAACACAAGAGTGGGTGCATATTAGGTGAAGCTACCCTTTTAGGCCAACAATCAGCTATGGGCCACGCCATGATAATTTCCTTACACCTAGGTGTTTAGAAATTCTGTTCATCATGAACGTGTAGGTGTAGAATAGGTAACAAAATGCCTTTAGTGATTTACGCCTTTGGATATGGAAGCAAGATACTTGGATGTGTGTACATGTATTTTTTTTTTTGGATAGCCGAAATGTCTCACAAAATGTATATATGTTGCATGTTATGTAAAAAAAATACCTCACAAAAAATACTTGAATTTGCATGCGGTTTTAGGTAGCAAAAACACTTGAATAGGCATGAAATGTAATACCTTATTGAGTAGGTAACCAAGGTTCCTCACAAAATTTGTGTATGTATAGATCTCAGAAATACCTGAATATGCATGTATGCAATTTTGTTTTTGTAGCCAAAATACCTTGAGCATGCGTATATGTAAATTTAGCAAAGGAAATGCATGTGAGTTAGGTAGCGAATACGCCTTGGAAGTGCATATATGTGATCTAGGTAATAAAAGTGCCCTGAATGTGCATAAGTGCAATTTTTAGTTAGCAGAATATCTTGCGCACGTATATATGTTCATGAAGAAATATATGTACAAGTTTGTTTTAAATTGGAAAAAATTTTACATGCCATTTTAGGCTTTAAAAAAGTAGCATTTCTTGGTAAAACTAACTTACCAAAATGTTTGTCCTCGCAGGAAATGGCTCCAAGAAAGCTTCCTGCAAAGAGATCCAGGAAGGACAAAGCGGCTGAAGGGACCAGTGCTGCTCCTGAGTATGACAGCCATCGCTTCCGGAGTGCTAAGCACCAGCAGCGTTTTGAGGCCATCAAAGGATGGTCATTCCACCGAGAGAGACACGTCCTGCTCCGGGACGATGAGTACACCGACTTTCAGGAAGAGATAGCTCGTCGGCGGTGGACATCGCTGGTTACCCCCATGGCCAAGTTCGACCCAGACATAGTCCTGAAATTTTATGCCAATGCTTGGCCTACACAGGAGGGCGTGCGGGATATGCGATCTTGGGTAAGGGGTCAGTGGATTCCTTTCGATGCGGATGCCCTCAGCCAGTTCTTGGGATACCCTTTAGTGCTGGAGAAGGGCCAGGAGTGCGAGTATGGCCAGAGAAGGAACCGGGCCGATGGGTTTGATGAGGAGGCCATCGCCCAGTTGCTGTGCATACCGGGACAGGATTTTGCCCGAACCGCTGTCGGGAGACGAGTGCGAATCATGCGCACCAACATGACTACCCTGACTCAGACATGGATGGCGTTGCTGCTTAGCAACATCCTACCCAGCGATCATAATTCCGACCTCCCTCTGCCGAAGTGTCAGCTGGTGTACGCCATCTTGACACGGATGAGCGTTCATGTGGCTCAGTTGATCGTTGATGCCATTTATTTGTTTGCAGGTATGGCGCCTACCAGGCACCCTCTGGACCCAGATAAGTCCAACAGGGCCCTGGGATTTCCAGCTTTGATCACAGGACTCTGCCAGTCGTTCAGAGTCCCCGTCGCACCTAGTAAGGTGATTCGGCCACTCATCACCCGGGCTTTTATTGATAAGTATTGCACACAGAGACAGGCCCAGGGTGATGCACCACAAGCCGCAGGCGCGCCACCACCACCTCATCAGGCTGACCCAGCTGGGTCATTTGACACAGAGCGGTATTTACGGCACTCGATGCGCCAGCACGCGGCCAACCACAGGGGACTGGGGCAGGTCCATGAGTGTCTCTACCAGCTAAGCCTCAACATGCAGAGCCAAGGCTTCACTCCTTTTCCGTGTCCTACTCCAGACCAGTTCAAGGCAGAGGTCGCATGGCCCGGGGATTGGCCCGAGGCCCAAGCAAGGGAGGCACCCGTAGAGGCTCCCGATGATGGAGAGGAGGCCGGCATGGATGAAGAGATGTCAGATTTGCTCGGCTTCTTGGGAGGGAGTGGAGCCACATGACTGGGAGATCCCCCAGATTCGTGTTCTTTTCCGTTTTATGTTCATTATTTGTCATTTTCATGTTATGTTATTTTATGAGACTAATGTTTGTTTTTGTTGTTTCTGTTAGTGCTTAGCTCTACTGAGTTTTAAAAGATTGGCTAAGATTTTGTTAAAACATAAGCACTTAGACAATGAAGGAAAGCTGGAGTTGCTGCACATGATGTCCAACGTTATGTCAAGGAATAAGATCGGGCTGCACAATACACAAGGCAAGATAAAATGTCAAATGAAGAATTGAAGTTGCAGGATCCACGATGTCGGATACAATGTCCTGACATCCTGCCCGAAAATACTGGAGTTGCTGCACAATGCATAAGTCAAGATAAAATGTCAAATGAAGAATTGAAGCTGCAGAATCCACGATGTCGGACACGATGTCCTGACATCTGGCCCGAAAATACTGGACACATAAATCTGTTATATCTTTAACAGATTATTGTGCAGTTAGCAAGAGATAAGATGATCTATCTTCTGGAACGAATTAAAAGATAATTAAAGTTCGAATTTCAAAGTAGAAGAGTTCGTTCAGGGATTAAAGATTAAAGATAAAAACTAAAAGATCAAACTGTATCTTTTAGTTCTTTAACTGCAGATTTTCAGGAAGAATGATAGATCTCCTCCAGCACAAGCCGTTGCAGCCCAGAAACGCACACTGCTATATAAACATGGAGGCTGCACGAGTTCTGAACCAAGTCCGGGATTGAAGAGTTATTTTGTGAGTTTTGGGACTTGAGTCTTTTGTGAGCCACCTTGATGGTACCCTAACATCAAGTGTTGGACCTATGTGTGTAGAGTTGATCTCTTGTGTGTAGAGTTGATCTCTTGTGTGTAGAGTTGATCTCTAGTGTGTAGGGTTGATCCCTTTTGTTCAGAGTTGATCTCTGGTGTGTCTTTGAATTGATTGTAAACACGGGAGTGTGAGTGAGAGGGAGTGAGCGGGGTTTCTCATATCTAAGAGTGGCTCTTAGGTAGAGATCGCACGGGTAGTGGTTAGGTGAGAAGGTTGTAAACAGTGGCTGTTAGACCTTGAACTAACACTATTTTAGTGGATTTCCTCCCTGGCTTGGTAGCCCCCAGATGTAGGTGAGGTTGCACCGAACTGGGTTAACAATTCTCTTGTGTTATTAACTTGTTTAAACTGTACACACTGTCAAATATAATCTGCATGTTCTGAAGCGTGATGTCGTGACATCCTGTACGACATCTGTCCCCAGTATCAGAATTTCAATTGGTATCAGAGCAGGCACTCGAAATCACTGAGTGAGATCTAGGGAGATAAATTCTGATGAACATGGAGAAAGAAGGAGGACCAGTGAACAGACCACCAATTCTGGATGGAACCAACTATGAATACTGGAAAGCAAGGATGGTGGCCTTCCTCAAATCACTGGATAGCAGAACCTGGAAAGCTGTTATCAAAGGCTGGGAACATCCCAAGATGCTGGACACAGAAGGCAAGCCCACTGATGGATTGAAGCCAGAAGAAGACTGGACAAAAGAAGAGGACGAATTGGCACTTGGAAACTCCAAAGCCTTGAATGCTATATTCAATGGAGTTGACAAGAATATCTTCAGACTGATCAACACTTGCACAGTGGCCAAAGATGCATGGGAGATCCTGAAAACCACTCATGAAGGAACCTCCAAAGTGAAGATGTCCAGATTGCAACTATTGGCTACAAAATTCGAAAATCTGAAGATGAAGGAGGAAGAGTGTATTCATGACTTCCACATGAACATTCTTGAAATTGCCAATGCTTGCACTGCCTTGGGAGAAAGGATGACAGACGAAAAGCTGGTGAGAAAGATCCTCAGATCCTTGCCTAAGAGATTTGACATGAAAGTCACTGCAATAGAGGAGGCCCAAGACATTTGCAACATGAGAGTGGATGAACTCATTGGTTCCCTTCAAACCTTTGAGCTAGGACTCTCGGATAGGGCTGAAAAGAAGAGCAAGAATCTGATGTTCGTGTCCAATGATGAAGAAGAAGAAGATGAGTATGACCTGGATACTGATGAAGGACTGACTAATGCAGTTGTGCTCCTTGGAAAGCAGTTCAACAAAGTGCTGAACAGAATGGACAGGAGGCAGAAACCACATGTCCAGAACATCCCTTTCGACATCAGGAAAGGTAGTAAGTACCAGAAAAGGTCAGATGAAAAGCCCAGTCACAGCAAAGGAATTCAATGCCATGGGTGTGAAGGCTATGGACACATCATAGCTGAATGTCCCACTCATCTCAAGAAGCAGAGGAAAGGACTTTCTGTATGTCGGTCTAATGATACAGAGAGTGAACAAGAAAGTGATTCTGACAGAGATGTAAATGCACTTACTGGGAGATTTGAATCTGTTGAAGATTCAAGTGATACAGATAGTGAAATCACTTTTGATGAGCTTGCTATATCCTATAGAAAACTATGCATCAAAAGTGAGAAGATCCTTCAGCAAGAAGCACAACTGAAGAAGGTCATTGCAGATCTGGAGGCTGAGAAGGAGGCACATGAAGAGGAGATCTCTGAGCTTAAAGGAGAAGTCGGTTTTCTGAACTCTAAACTGGAAAACATGACCAAATCAATAAAGATGCTGAATAAAGGCTCAGATATGCTTGATGAGGTGCTACAGCTTGGGAAGAATGTTGGAAACCAGAGAGGACTTGGGTTTAATCATAAATCTGCTGGCAGAATAACCATGACAGCATGACAGAATTCGTTCCTGCCAAAAACAGCACTGGAGCCACGATGTCACAACATCGGTCTCGACATCATGGAACGCAGCAGAAAAGAAGTAAAAGAAAGAAGTGGAGGTGTCACTACTGTGGCAAGTATGGTCACATAAAGCCCTTTTGCTATCATCTACATGGCCATCCACATCATGGAACTCAAAGTAGCAACAGCAGAAAGAAGATGATGTGGGTTCCAAAACACAAGATTGTCAGTCTTGTTGTTCATACTTCACTTAGAGCATCAGCTAAGGAAGATTGGTACCTAGATAGCGGCTGTTCCAGACACATGACAGGAGTTAAAGAATTCCTGGTGAACATTGAGCCCTGCTCCACTAGCTATGTGACATTTGGAGATGGCTCTAAAGGAAAGATCATTGGAATGGGAAAGCTAGTTCATGATGGACTTCCTAGTCTGAACAAAGTACTGCTGGTGAAGGGACTGACTGCAAACTTGATCAGCATCAGTCAGCTGTGTGATGAAGGATTCAATGTAAACTTCACAAAGTCAGAATGCTTGGTGACAAATGAGAAGAGTGAAGTTCTAATGAAGGGCAGCAGATCTAAGGACAACTGTTACCTATGGACACCTCAAGAAACCAGTTACTCCTCCACATGTCTATCCTCCAAAGAAGATGAAGTCAAAATATGGCATCAAAGATTCGGACATCTGCACTTAAGAGGCATGAAGAAAATCGTTGACAAAGGTGCTGTTAGAGGCATTCCCAATCTGAAAATAGAAGAAGGCAGAATTTGTGGTGAATGTCAGATTGGAAAGCAAGCCAAGATGTCCCACCAGAAGCTTCAACATCAGACCACTTCCAGGGTGCTGGAACTACTTCACATGGACTTGATGGGGCCTATGCAAGTTGAAAGCCTTGGAGGAAAGAGGTATGCCTATGTTGTTGTGGATGATTTCTCCAGATTTACCTGGGTCAACTTTATCAGAGAAAAATCAGACACCTTTGAAGTATTCAAGGAGTTGAGTCTAAGACTTCAAAGAGAAAAAGACTGTGTCATCAAGAGAATCAGGAGTGACCATGGCAGAGAGTTTGAAAACAGCAGGTTCACTGAATTCTGCACATCTGAAGGCATCACTCATGAGTTCTCTGCAGCCATTACACCACAACAGAATGGCATAGTTGAGAGGAAAAACAGGACTTTGCAAGAGGCTGCTAGGGTCATGCTTCATGCCAAAGAACTTCCCTATAATCTCTGGGCTGAAGCCATGAACATAGCATGCTACATCCACAACAGAGTCACACTGAGAAGAGGGACTCCAACCACACTGTATGAAATCTGGAAAGGGAGGAAGCCAACTGTCAAGCACTTCCACATCTTTGGAAGTCCATGTTACATTTTGGCAGATAGAGAGCAAAGGAGAAAGATAGATCCCAAGAGTGATGCAGGAATATTCCTGGGATACTCTACAAACAGCAGAGCATATAGAGTATTCAATTCCAGAACCAGAACTGTGATGGAATCCATCAATGTGGTTGTTGATGATCTAACTCCAGCAAGAAAGAAGGATGTCGAAGAAGATGTCAGAACATCGGGAGACAATGTAGCAGATACAGCTAACAGTGCAGAGAATGCAGAAAACTCTGATTCTGCTACAGATGAACCAAGCATCACTCAACCTGACAAGAAATCCTCCATTAGAATCCAGAAGATGCACCCCAAGGAGCTGATTATAGGAGATCCAAACAGAGGAGTCACTACAAGATCAAGGGAGATTGAGATTGTCTCCAACTCATGTTTTGTCTCCAAAATTGAGCCCAAGAATGTGAAAGAGGCACTGGCTGATGAGTTCTGGATCAATGCTATGCAAGAAGAATTGGAGCAATTCAAAAGGAATGAAGTCTGGGAGCTAGTTCCGAGACCCGAGGGAACTAATGTAATTGGCACCAAGTGGATCTTCAAGAACAAAACCAATGAAGAAGGTGTTATAACCAGAAACAAGGCCAGACTTGTTGCTCAAGGCTACACTCAGATTGAAGGTGTAGACTTTGATGAAACTTTCGCTCCTGTTGCTAGACTTGAATCCATCAGATTGTTACTTGGTGTAGCTTGCATCCTCAAATTCAAGCTGTACCAGATGGATGTGAAGAGCGCGTTTCTGAATGGATACCTAAATGAAGAAGCCTATGTGGAGCAGCCAAAGGGATTTGTAGATCCAACTCATCCAGATCATGTATACAGACTCAAGAAAGCTCTCTATGGATTGAAGCAAGCTCCAAGAGCTTGGTATGAAAGGCTAACAGAGTTCCTTACTCAGCAAGGGTATAGGAAGGGAGGAATTGACAAGACTCTCTTTGTCAAACAAGATGCTGATAACTTGATGATAGCACAGATATATGTTGATGACATTGTGTTTGGAGGGATGTCGAATGAGATGCTTCGACATTTTGTCCAACAGATGCACTCTGAATTTGAGATGAGTCTTGTTGGAGAGCTGACTTATTTTCTGGGACTTCAAGTGAAGCAGATGGAAGACTCCATATTCCTCTCACAAAGCAAGTATGCAAAGAACATTGTCAAGAAGTTTGGGATGGAGAATGCCAGCCATAAAAGAACACCTGCACCTACTCACTTGAAGCTGTCAAAAGATGAAGCTGGCACCAGTGTTGATCAAAGTCTGTACAGAAGCATGATTGGGAGCTTACTATATTTAACAGCTAGCAGACCCGACATCACCTATGCAGTAGGTGTTTGTGCAAGATATCAAGCCAATCCTAAGATAAGTCACTTGACTCAAGTAAAGAGAATCCTGAAATATGTAAATGGCACCAGTGACTATGGGATTATGTACTGTCATTGTTCAGATTCAATGCTGGTTGGGTATTGTGATGCTGATTGGGCTGGAAGTGCAGATGACAGAAAAAGAACTTCTGGTGGATGTTTCTATTTGGGAACCAATCTTATTTCATGGTTCAGCAAGAAGCAGAACTGTGTGTCCCTATCTACCGCAGAAGCAGAGTACATTGCAGCAGGAAGCAGCTGTTCACAACTAGTTTGGATGAAGCAGATGCTGAAGGAGTACAATGTCGAACAAGATGTCATGACATTATACTGTGACAACTTGAGTGCTATTAATATTTCTAAAAATCCTGTGCAACACAGCAGAACCAAGCACATTGACATTAGACATCACTATATCAGAGAGCTTGTTGATGATAAAGTGATCACACTGAAGCATGTTGACACTGAGGAACAAATAGCAGATATTTTCACAAAGGCAGTGGATGCAAATCAGTTTGAAAAACTGAGGGGCAAGCTGGGCAGTTGTCTGCTAGAGGAATTATAGCAGCTACTGCTATCTGAACGTGCTCAAACGTCTCACTTAACATTAATAGCACGTTCACTACTAAACCAAAGCAAATTCGACCGTTGCTTCACACGTCCCTCTACATTCCTCATTCAAATTTATATTTTCGTGGTAAACTCGTTTTCAGCATTCCCTAACAGCTCTCTGAGATTTACGAAATCATTCCAAACACTCTGCTTTTCCATGGCTACCTCACCAAAAGAAACTTCAGCTCCTGGTTCACCCTCTGCACCATCAAACCAGGAACGACCTGAATTCAATATCCAGCCCATACAGATGATTCCTGGTCAAGCCCCTGTTCCTGAAAAACTGGTTCCCAAACGACAACAGGGTGTGAAGATTTCTGAAAACCCTAGCATTGCAACAAGTCCTAAGGAAGTAGACCCGGAGATGGATAAGAAGATCCGCAGTATTGTGAGTAGCATTTTGAAAGACGCCTCTGTTCCTGATGCTGGTGAAGATGTTCCAACATCCACCACCCCGAATGTTTCTGTGCCTGATGTTGATAAAGATGTTCCAACATCTTCCGGCCCAAATGCTGAAGTACTCTCTTCCCCCAGCAAAGAGAGATCAACAGAGGAAGATGATCAAGCCACAGAGGAGACCCCTGCACCAAGGGCACCAGAACCTGCTCCAGGTGACCTCATTGATCTAGAAGAGGTAGCATCTGATGAAGAACCCATTGCCAACAGGTTGGCACCTGGCATTGCTGAAAGGTTACAAAGCAGAAAGGGAAAAACTCCCATTAAGAGGTCTGGACGAATCAAGACTATGGCCCAGAAGAAAAGCACTCCAATCACTCCTACCTCATCCAGACGAAGCAAAGTCACAATTCCTTCCAAGAAGAGGAAAGAAATTTCCTCATCTGATTCTGATGATGATGTCGAACTAGATGTCTCGACATCAAAGAGGGCCAAGAAATCTGGGAAAAAGGTGCCTGATAATGTCCCTGATGCACCATTGGACAACATCTCATTCCACTCCATTGGCAATGCTGAAAGGTGGAAATTCGTGTATCAACGCAGACTTGCCTTGGAAAGAGAACTGGGAAGAGCTGCCTTGGATTGCAAGGAGACCATGGAACTCATCAAGGCTGCTGGACTACTGAAGACAGTCACCAAGTTGGGAGACTGTTATGAAAGCCTAGTCAGGGAATTTATTGTCAACATTCCCTCTGACATAACAAACAGAAAGAGTGATGAGTATCAAAAGGTGTTTGTCAGAGGAAAGTGTATTAGATTCTCCCCTGCTGTGATCAACAAGTACCTGGGCAGACCTACTGAAGGAATGATGGACATTGCTGTTTCTGAGCATCAAATTGCCAAGGAAATCACTGCCAAACAGGTCCAGCATTGGCCAAAGAAAGGGAAGCTGTCTGCAGGGAAGCTAAGTGTGAAATATGCAATCCTGCACAGGATTGGAGCTGCAAACT
Source organism: Glycine max (assembly GCF_000004515.6). Classification (NCBI taxonomy): domain Eukaryota; kingdom Viridiplantae; phylum Streptophyta; class Magnoliopsida; order Fabales; family Fabaceae; genus Glycine; species Glycine max. The sequence continues at coordinate 20,481,163 of NC_038243.2, forward strand.
GGGTACCCACTAATCATACTTCCACTGTTGCCACAAGTTTGGGTAAATTTCTGTATGCTGTTGGAACCAAGTCCAAATTTAATTTTGGAAACTATATTTTTGATCAAACTGTTAAGCATTCAGAATCATTTGCTGTCAAATTACCCATTGCCTTCCCAACTGTATTGTGTGGCATTATGATGAGTCAACATCCAAATATTTTAAACTACACTGACTCTGTGATGAAGAGAGAATCTCCTCTATCCCTGCATTACAAATTGTTTGAGGGGACACATGTCCCAGACATTGTCTCGACATCAGGGAAAGCTGCTGCTTCAGGTGCTGTGTCCAAGGATGCCTTGATAGCTGAACTCAAGGACACATGCAAGGTGCTGGAAGCAACCATCAAAGCCACCACAGAGAAGAAGATGGAGCTAGAACGGCTGATCAAAAGGCTCTCAGAAAGTGGCATTGATGATGGAGAAGCAGCCGAGGAAGAAGAAGCAGCTGAGCAAGAAGAAGAAGAAGCTGAGGAAGAAGAAGAAGAAGCCGATGACGAAGATGCAGCAGAGGATACAGAATCCGATGATGATGATTCTGAAGCCACCCCATGATCATCAGACCGTTATATTTTTTGCTTTTTACTAGCTATAGGGGCATGTCCCTTTGAACAATTGATTACTATTGGTCTGTAATATTTGCACCTTAAGTTCATGCATTCTACTTTTGTCAAATTCTGTCTAAAAAGGGGGAGTAATAGTATTATGCTTGCTATTATGCATGATTTTGAGCAGTAGGATACTATGTATGCAATAGTCGTATTATGCATGATTGATACGATGTATGGCAGTAGGAAACGATGTATGCATGATTCATGATTTTGAGGGGGAGTTGTATGAATATGATCTTGAGGGGGAGACTGCTGCTGCTGAGGATGACTGATGTAAGCTACTAGAAGCTGATAGAAGATGCTGCAGTAAGAGCATGAAGACAGGGGGAGCAGAAAGCGCCTGGAAAAGACTAGTAGCTGATAGAAGATGCTGCAGTAAGCATGAAGACAGGGGGAGCAGAAGCAGAAAGCTGATGTCACGTGAGATGTCTTGACATCCTGGAGAAGACTTGTAGATTTGCAACTTGAAGAATTTCCGTTGTGCTTGATTACTCTGATAATGAAAGTTGCTGATCCCACTTGCATAACTGCTCGTACCTGCTCAGGAAGTGTCTAAGTATGTTTTAGACAAAATTTGCCAAAGGGGGAGATTGTTAGTGCTTAGCTCTACTGAGTTTTAAAAGATTGGCTAAGATTTTGTTAAAACATAAGCACTTAGACAATGAAGGAAAGCTGGAGTTGCTGCACATGATGTCCAACGTTATGTCAAGGAATAAGATCGGGCTGCACAATACACAAGGCAAGATAAAATGTCAAATGAAGAATTGAAGTTGCAGGATCCACGATGTCGGATACAATGTCCTGACATCCTGCCCGAAAATACTGGAGTTGCTGCACAATGCATAAGTCAAGATAAAATGTCAAATGAAGAATTGAAGCTGCAGAATCCACGATGTCGGACACGATGTCCTGACATCTGGCCCGAAAATACTGGACACATAAATCTGTTATATCTTTAACAGATTATTGTGCAGTTAGCAAGAGATAAGATGATCTATCTTCTGGAACGAATTAAAAGATAATTAAAGTTCGAATTTCAAAGTAGAAGAGTTCGTTCAGGGATTAAAGATTAAAGATAAAAACTAAAAGATCAAACTGTATCTTTTAGTTCTTTAACTGCAGATTTTCAGGAAGAATGATAGATCTCCTCCAGCACAAGCCGTTGCAGCCCAGAAACGCACACTGCTATATAAACATGGAGGCTGCACGAGTTCTGAACCAAGTCCGGGATTGAAGAGTTATTTTGTGAGTTTTGGGACTTGAGTCTTTTGTGAGCCACCTTGATGGTACCCTAACATCAAGTGTTGGACCTATGTGTGTAGAGTTGATCTCTTGTGTGTAGAGTTGATCTCTTGTGTGTAGAGTTGATCCCTTTTGTTCAGAGTTGATCTCTGGTGTGTCTTTGAATTGATTGTAAACACGGGAGTGTGAGTGAGAGGGAGTGAGCGGGGTTTCTCATATCTAAGAGTGGCTCTTAGGTAGAGATCGCACGGGTAGTGGTTAGGTGAGAAGGTTGTAAACAATGGCTGTTAGACCTTGAACTAACACTATTTTAGTGGATTTCCTCCCTGGCTTGGTAGCCCCCAGATGTAGGTGAGGTTGCACCGAACTGGGTTAACAATTCTCTTGTGTTATTAACTTGTTTAAACTGTACACACTGTCAAATATAATCTGCATGTTCTGAAGCGTGATGTCGTGACATCCTGTACGACATCTGTCCCCAGTATCAGAATTTCAGTTTCGATTGTCTTTTGTTTTGCACATACATTTTGTTTGGATTGTTGCGTTAGTGCTTATGTCGTTGTTGTCGATAATGTTTATTTGAAGTTCTGAAACCGTGTAGAGTTTCATTTAGGAACCTCATCCTAAGAATAAAGCAAGGAAAAGAAATAAAAAAATAATAAAAAGGAAAAAATATAAGGAAAAATAAGTTGTCTAGCTGGAAAAAAAAAAACCAACATGCTTTTGAAAAGAGATGACTTCCAACTTTTCTTTGAAAAAATTTACTGATCGTGACTAGTTTTTGGAAAAAATGTGTATACACCTGAAGGGTGAATGCTGTGAAAATTTTCCGAAGACCCAAAATTGACTCGGATAAATGCACAAATTGATAAAAGAACATATTTTGGAAACATTGGGTTGACTTAAAATAGAGGAAATGAATCCTAAGCCCTAGCATCACATGACCATAAAAATTTGACACTTGAGTGTCCACATAGGTGCATGCATGACCAGTTTTGCATAAAATTTCCAAATTATCATTTTTGCATTTGTGTCATGGAAATAATGTGGGGCATCACTTTTATCCTTGAACCAAACCAAACCCTGACATGTGTCATGTCTAGCCATTTTACAAGCCTTGAGCCAAAAATCCTAACTTACCATAAACTTTGACCCAGGGTGAGAATGTCAATCCTTACCCTCGGAAGAAAAAGAGTGGGAGAAAGCAAAAAAAAAGAAAAGAAGGAAAATTCCTAAATCAAAGAGTGGGAAAAGCAAAAAAAGAAAAGAAGTAAAATTCTCAAATCAAAGAGCGGGAGAAAGAAAAGGAAGGAAAGAAAATTCCCGATCAAGGATCGAAGGAAAACAGAGGAAATGTGCAGAAAGGTCGTTGGACCAGACGATATCTGAACAATACAGAATTGTCACCCAATAAACAAAAAGAAGGAAAGGAAATCACAATCTAAAGTGGTCTTCTCCCTTAGATTGCCAACCAAAATCTTGTGCGTCGGTGACTTGTTCGCCTCGCGTAAAACAAAAACAGAAAAGAAAAAGGCCAGAAAACTCAAAGCCAAATTTCCAACCAAAAGAACCCATTCCCAAGAAAAGTCCTATTGATCCATGATCGCGCATGTAATCTTTGATTTGATAGGAAATGATTTGCAAAGTCAAGTCATAGCATATCTATGGTTTGGAATTAGGATGAAACACTTACCTGTGTGAGATTGATACACTTTGAGTGATTTTCTTCTGTTTTTGTTGAACCCAGTGTTTCCTCTAAATGGTCATTTAGAAACGAAATGCTAACATCCAAAATCTCATTTGAGGTTATGGGAAGATTTCATCAGCGTACTCTCCTTCCCCAGTAGACACATTATTTTTCATCCAAAAAACATATGTTGCTCTGATTAGTTGGAAGTTTTGTCTCTTTACTAAAGCATGTTTGCATTTTAGTAAAGAAAACACCGAGACTATTTTAGTCTCACAAGTTATCCAGAACTACGTAGGTCTGAATTCCTCATTTAAGGATACGTAGGAGCAAGAGCCTCGCTTTTGTCGGCCGCCCCACAAGATCTGTCATACTGACACTGGAGTCACGTGACATGCGGAGATACCCAAGTGGTTGTCCGCACTTTCAAAACTTTCTTTTGCTATCTGTAAGACAAAAAGCCTGATAGCATGCAGAGACTAACGTCGTCTTCTGCACCCTTCGTCAATCGCGGCCCAACAAGCCCGTTGACACGCGGAGATTTACGTCATCTTCCGCGCTCACAAGATCTGTCATACTAACATTTGAGTCACGCTGACGGGCGGAAATACCCGAGTGGTTATCCGTATAAACATTTTTTTGCTATCTGTAAGATAGAAAGCCTGATAGAATGCAGAGACTAACGTCGTCTTATGCACCCTTCGTCAATCGCGGCCCAACAAGCCCGTTGACACGCGAAGATTTACGTCATCTTCCGCGCTCACAAGATCTGTCATACTGACGTTTGAGTCACGCTGACAGGCGGAAATACCCGAGTGGTTATCCGTATAAACATTCTTTTGCTATCTGTAAGACAGAAAGCCTGATAGCATGCAGAGACTAATGTCGTCTTCTGCACCCTTCGTCAATCACGGCCCAACAAGCCCGTTGACACGCGGAGATTTACGTCATCTTCCGCGCTCACAAGATTTGTCATACTGACATTTGAGTCACGCTGACGGGCGGAAATACCCGAGTGGTTATCCGTATAAACATTCTTTTGCTATCTGTAAGATAGAAAGCCTGATAGCATGCAGAGACTAACGTCGTCTTATGCACCCTTCGTCAATCGTGGCCCAACAAGCCCGTTGACACGCAGAGATTTACGTCATCTTCCGCGCTCACAAGATCTGTCATACTGACGTTTGAGTCACGCTGACAGGCGGAGATACCCGAGTGGTTATCGGTATAAACTTTCTTTTGCTATCTCTAAGACTTAAAGCATGATAGCAAGCTGAGTGGGTAAATGCGCAGATACATATTCTGCACCCTTTGTCATTCTGCACACCTTTTCGCCACCCAGGCTCGATCGTGTCCAACAAAATGCAAAGACAAATTATGGTCATTCTGCGGCTTGTATCAACCAAGAGGAATAAGTTCGACAGTATCGGGATGATGTGTTGGTACTGATCATTTTCAAATTTTTGCAGGTTCCGCTGGCAGGAAGGTTCACTGGCCGAAAGGTGTTTCGCTCGAACGAAATTAGTGTCTTATCTTTACTTCCCTTTTATCTCCAATAAAAGACAAGTAAAGAGGGGCAACTGTCATACCCTAATTTCGTCCGGGGACCTTTGCTTGGTGGCATGCAACTTTCATTTGACCATTTTGAGGTACTTGGCACCCATCGTTAGGCAATTCGTGAAGTTCTGTGACATGTCGGAACTCAAAAGGAAGCATCGTTGCACCAATCGTGAGGTTCTGTAACATTCCGTAAGTTGAAAAGGGGATGATTATGTAATCTGCAAGGTTTCGTAACATTACGGAAAGAAAACAAGTATCGTTATGAAATTCGTAAGTTTCCGTAACTTTACGGAAAAAGAATCACCAAAAAAAAGGCAGGGGGTGTATTTAGTAAAAGTGGGGGTGCAAATAGCAACCAGGCCCACTTGGGCCCTCCAAAAGATTCCTCCAGAAGGCGGTTGCTTCTGAAGGAAGCCACCTTGCTCGCCTGGGCGAGTTGGGTGGCAAGCATCTCCCCCATTTTCCTATAAATAGGGGGAGAAATGAAAAGGAATTTCGTTCAGCCCTCCTGGTAATTCAAGAATCACTTGAAATTAGTGAAAAAAATTGGTTCCTTGAAGAAAATCCGAGCCGAGGCGCTTCCATAATGTTTCCGTAACGTTTCTGTGGGGATTTTCGCGAAGATTTTCAGCCGTTCTTCGACGTTCTTCGTTCGTTCTTCATCGTTCTTCGGTCTTCAACCGGTAAGTTCTCGAAACTGAGCTTTTCAATTCATTCTATGTACCCTTAGTGGTCCTCATTTGTTTTTACATGCTTTTATTTTCATTTCATTTACTTTCCGTACCCCCTTTTGACGTGCTTTAGTCATTTGCTTAAGTCATTTTCTCGCCTAAATCAAAAATAAAATAAATTTCCACCGATCATTTGAATTGTAATATCCGTTAATTTCGTTTAAAATGAAATCCGACCGTTCGGTCATGCCGTAACCACGTTGGAAACAAAAAAGAAGTAGAAATAATAATATAATAATAAAAAATATCTTTTAGTAAAATGAAACAAAAAAAAATCAATCGGACGTTTCTCTTTGGGATTTCTCTTTTTTAATTGAATCAACTAATAACCAAAGTGAAACTAAGGCTAAAATCAAAATTCATAAACCAAACTTTTTGTCATTGCCTAAAAGGCCATTTTTAAAGGTCCAAAGCCTTGGAATGGTCTTTTTCGTTTTTATTAGTTAAGGGTAGATTTCTAAAGGCCTAAAATCAACATGTAATTTTATTACCTCTTTCAAAAAATAAAAAGAACATTAAATGGTCCAATGCCTTAATGTCTTCTCTCTTTTCAAAAGAATCGAAAGTTTGTTTAACGGTCTAACGCCTTCAATAAACCTTTCATTCAAACAAAAACATATCTTGCAAAAAGGGATAAAAACAACTTAATCAAACATTTTGTTCACAAAGAACTACGTAGGTCTGATTTCCTTATCGCAATTAAGGAATACGTAGGAGCAAGGGAAACCCCCTCGTCGACCACAAAAAGATAAAAAGTATAAAAAGTACAAAAAGAAATAAAGACTTAAAAGGGAACATAAAAATTGAAGTCATGTTTGCACATTTAATTAAAAACTGCCGTCTCTTGTGACGGACACGTGGGGTGCTAATACCTTCCCCGTGCGTAAATACAACTCCCGAACCTTTCACTTAAAATTCGTAGATCACGTCTTTTCCGGTTTTTCCGACGTTATCCTCAAATAAATGTTGGTGGCGACTCCGCGCATATTCCTTTCTTGGAACACGCTTCCGCGAGTCACGTGTCGCCCTCCCGCCGAAGGGTAGGTTGCGACAGTGACCAGTCAGGGTTACTCTGTTTTGCGAGAATGCCCCAACCACATGGGATCAACATGGGCTTAAAGGAGCACTCAAACCGAGTATCTTTACCCCCAAGGCCTAGACTCCGAAGAATCCATTTGGGCCTCACCTTCCTGATTCAGGTCCAACCCCTAAAATCTTTTTTTTTCTTCACGCAGACACTGTTTATGAGTTATATAATACCCACGACCTCACTCTTATATTTCAAACATATTTAACAAATTGCGCTATAGTTTAACCCTTCAGGATCCTAACTAGGAATCCTACAATTTCCTTTAACACTGCGCATAAAAGTTCTCTCAAGGTAAACACTGGTCGGGTTACTGTATAACTCATAACTCACATGACAAGTAATATCACTACAAATATTAATCACACATTCATTCAGAACCATATTTCATGTCTAGAGTTTGACATTTCACACTTTAACTAATTACAAAATATACTCAACAATTAAATAACAATGTATCATAATAATAATAACATACAATATTTAACTGCAAGGCTTATAAACAAATAACTATAATATATATATATATATAAGTATATTATATTCAATATATATATATATATATAACAAAATATATATTAACGTAAACGTAAACGTACATATTATATTATATATATATATATATATATATATATATATATATATAACATATAAAAAGTATTAAATATATATTAATATAAAATAATCACAATAATATCAAATATATCATTAAGTAAATACAAATTATATATAACAATAAAATATATACTCATATTGATTTCTATGAACAACATGTATACCTATATTCTAAATATATTTCAACTAAGTTACCAACATCAAGAAAATGCCTAATTACAATGTGAATACAACTTTAGTTAATTTCTTTAAATGATTTTAGCCAATTCAATTATTCAACAATCCCTACACATATGAATTTCATGACGAGAAATCACCCACGTGAAATAAAATATAAAGTTTGTAAAAAAAAACAGTATCAATATATATGTACATGTATACATTGCAGTGTGAAAAAAAAAAGAACAAGATTGAAAGGCCAACATATCTGGTATAAACAAAATCACCACTACACAATTTTTATGCTAATTATAAAGAATTCTAATTCCTAAGGTACACACCTAACACAGGAACACATCAATTCTACAACAAACTCGCAACAGAACACCAATTGGTTCATCAAACACACTCAATCCGCGATTAAACATGAAAACATAATTAAATTCATAAACACCCCAAAATAACCCAAAAATTGATCCTCTAGGGATCCCTACACATGTTCATTCTAATCCCCAAGCGTGAGTAACTCATCCCTTACCTCGATGTAGTCGCTTAAATGTTCTCTGTTAGCAATGGTGACGTCTCTGGTGCTCTCTAGAGCTCCTCCTCTGGTTGCTCTGTTAGGGTTCTTGTGCGTCAGAAAAGAAGAAAGGAACAGAATGTGTTTTCTAAAAAGCTGCTCTAGGTTAACATTTGGCTTATATAGTGGGAATTTATGACCTAATAATTTATTTATTTATTTATTTTACTTATTTATTTATTAATTAATTTCTTAATTACTTATTAAAAGTTACAGTTGTTACACAAAGAGTGTGCATCCAAGCATATGCAACAAATACGCTTGCGCTGCTACAATCCAGTGACATGCGTCGATCCTCATCTGATATACGTCTCGCAGCCACGATAGTTGAACATAAGAGCCATGACACTGAAATGTCTAAGCTCTTGCATCTACAAAGCTGACCTCGAGTAATTCAACCAAAATCTTGATAGCATCGTTGACATGAAGTTGCTCGAAGCTATGGAACGCTCCTATGATAGGAAAATGTAGCAACGATGCCATGTCATCCAAGGTGATAGTGATGAGAATCCTGAAACTGGCCAAATACAGGCTAAAGGTCCAAGTGGAGAAGGACGAAGGCCCAAGTGGAGAAGGACAAAGCCCCTGAGTGGAGAAGGATGAAAGCCTAGAGGCAGAGACACTATCAAGACTATTTATTGTTGCTGACGGCCCAAATTAATTTGAAGGCCCATAATAAATATGTTCTATTTTTATTTATTGTAATTTTGGCCCAAACTGTTTAGAAGGCCCATGTCTATTTTTATCTTTTTATTCAGATACACTATTAGTATTGGTTTTTGTTTTCAAAAAAAAAAACTTTTGGCATTTGATAAAGTTTGGTGAGAGTTTCTCTCTGAGTTCCTTGTTGAACCAATCTCAGACTTATCAATGTAATCCTTGTGGCGTCTACCCTGACTTATCTTCCTTCACTGGAAGTGGCGTCATCCAATTCTCCGTAGCCTGTATCAAGCGATTTGCTCCTAGTCAGGATCACATCATCTGGTATCAGAGCTTCGGCTCTTGATACAGGTTCTATCCTATCCTTTTTTTTTCTTTGTAATTTGTCCAATTCATGTTTTGTCCTTGTTCTGTTAGTTGTTTTCTTGTTTGCGTCTTGTTGCGTTTTTGTTTGTGTCTTTGTTTCGTTCTTGTTCTTGTTTCTTTCAGACTTTGTGTAAAAAAAAAACAAAAAAAAATCTGTTTGACCTTTGTTTCAAGTTTAAAAAAAAAGTTGCAGAAGTTTTGAAAAAAAAAAGGAAAGGAAGAAAGAAAAAGAAAGAAAGAAAGAAAGTGGGTGTTTGATCTTTGAACACGAAATTGAGGCAGCTAGAGTCTTTTTTCTTGGCAGAAAATCATGTACCGAATCCCCTTATCTGGATTCTCCTTTGAATTTTGAGCGTTTTGATATATAGTGGGCCTCAAACGGACAACCGTAGCAAAAGTTATGAGCATTTGAAGTTTACTGGTCATATCTGTTATCTTATCTGTTATCTTATTTGTTATCCTATCTGTTATCTTATTTGTTATCATATCTGTTATCCAAATTAAATCTAATTTGTTATCCAAATCCAATCTAATCTATTATCCAAATCAAATCTAATATATTATCCAAATCAAATCTAATCTTTTATCCAAATCAAATCCAATCTGCTATCCAAATCAAGTCCAAGTTGTTATCCCAAATCAAATCTGTTACTCAGTCTATGATAATTATATTGTCTTTCCTTTTATTTTATATTATCTTGTGTGTCTAATTTGGTCCATCCAGGAACTTAAGAGGGAACACGAGTGGTAAAAGGCAAGAGGGAATACATTACACAAAAGCCTATATTGAGAGCATCAAACACGAGTGAACTACCATCAAAGAGAGAAACACGTGAGTAGAGTGTGGTGAGGTCCTGAATCTTTTTTAAATTATTGCAAAATTCTTTGTTCTTTGATCATGGCAGGAGCTGGTGACAATGGTGGTGTATATCATCAATTGGACGGATTTCAGTGCTTATTACTGGACGCGATGACTACACAAATGCAACGTTTGTTGAAACGTAACAATGAAGAGCTCTACAGGCAAATAGAAGGACTAGAGAACCAAATGAATCCAAATGCTAGGAGACCTTATGGTGGCAACAGAAGGGTCAATGATGGATCGAACCGAATAGAGGGGCAAGACAGAATTGAGGGAGTAAAACTCAATGTATCCTCTTTTAAAGGCAGGAGTGACCCAGACGCCTACCTTACCTGGGAGATGAAGATTCAACATGCATTCTCCTACAATGATTATTCGGAAGAGCAGAAGGTGAAGTTAGCAGCAGCTACATTCTCAGACTATGCCCTTGTTTGGTGGAAGAAAAATCAAAGAGAGATGAAGAGAGAAGAATGGCGGGAGGTAGATACATGGACTGAGATGAGAAGGGTTATGCGAAAGAGGTATGTTCCAACTAGCTACAGTAGAACCATGCGAGAGAAACTCCAGATGTTATCCCAGGGAAGTTTGATTGTTGAGGACAAGGAGATGGAGATGGCACTAGTGAGGACCAACATTGAAGAGGACACCTAAGCAGTGCATGATGGCTTCACCAACAAGATTTCTTTCCAGCACCATGACCATAAAAGTATTCTTAAACCTCTATCCCTTAGAGAAGTGTGTGATGACCAAATCAGAAGGAGAGAAAATAGAGAACAAGAGAGAGACAATAGTGAGGCACCACAGAGGAATAGAAAAAGGAAGAGTGATACACTTGAGAGATGGAGTGATACAAAAGAGAGAGAGTGATAATTCTAATCAGTTAACTATTTATGTTTCTCCTAGTGTTCAACCCTTATTGCAGGAATTTAAAGATGTCTTTCCCAAGGACATTCCTCATGGACTGCCATCTTCAAGAAACATAGAACATCAAGTTGATCTCCTTCCAAAAGCTTCATTGCCTAACTGGCCAACTTACAACAGCAAGCCCCAAGAGACTCAACATAAGGATGCGCAGGCCAAAGTTGAGTATGTGAAAAGATTGTATGATCAAGTAAAGGTGCAAATTGCAAAGAAGAATGAAAGCTATGCCAAGCAAGCCAACAAGAAAAGGAAGGAAGTGGTACTTGAACCCGGTGATGATCCTGGACATTTGAGGGCAAATGTTTTCCAAGAAGGAGGGAATGATGAGAATCCTGAAACTAGCCAAATACAGGCTAAAGGCCCAAGTGGAGAAGGACAAAGCCCCCGAGTGGAGAAGGATGAAGGCCTAAGTGGAGAAGGATGAAGGCCCAGAGGCAGAGACACTATCAAGACTATTAATTGTTGTTGAAGGCCCAGATTAATTTGAAGGCCCATAATAAATATGTTCTATTTTTATTAATAATTTTTATTTATTATAATTTTGGCCCAAACTGTTTAGAAGGCCCATGTCTATTTTTATCTTTTTGTTCAGATACACTATAAGTATTGGTTTTTGTTTTCAATAAAAAAAACTTTTGGCATTTGATAAAATTTGGTGAGAGTTTCTCTCTGAGTTCCTTGTTGAACCAATCTCAGACTTATCAAGGTAATCCTTGTGGCGTCTACCCTGACTTATCTTCCTTCACTGGAAGTGGCCTCATCCAAATCTCCTTAGCCTGTATCAAACAATTCGCTCCTACTCAGGTTCACATCATTGATAGTCACCTCTCCGATAGGCAAATGGAAACTACTCATTTCCTTATGCCAGCATTCCATCAAAGCGGACATTAGTCCTCGATCCCTCATAGCTAGGGATCATGCGATAAGAGGACTTAGTCCACTAGCAGCCACAAAGCCTTCAATCTTTGGAGCCGGCCTCCTGAACTTAGCCATATTCCTTCCATGGAAAGATAACTTCAACTCATGACGTTCTTACAAATATTAATATTGACCATGTAAAAATATTATTAAGTTGTAAATTACGTTTTTTTTTTTGTTTTTAAAAAAATACAAACCTCTCTATTCCAGATTCTGAGAGCAATGTGAATTTCATAATCTCTCAAAATTGATGTGTCACGGGGTCTGCCTAGAAAACCCTCAACATCAGTAGGAGGATCCTCAATAGGTGCTTCTTGCCGCTCTTCATGCAATTCCTCTGCAGCCGTAGGAGGATCCTTAACAACACGTTCTTGTTGTCGCTGCTTGGGAGCAGATGCGGTAGGTCTTCGCCACTAGCGGACATCATTATCATCATCACTCGCTTGTCTCCTCCCAGGCTTTTCGTATTGCTCATCCTAGAACACGACCAAGACCTCTAGTTCTAACCATTATCTGCATAATATTATTAAAATTATTGTGTATTTTTGTTTCAACAATCGTTTTAAACTAACTAATTTTTTTAATTAGTTTAAATATTTGTTTCAATAATTTTTTTAAACTTACAACTTTTAATTATTTTAAATATTTGTTTCAACAATTGTTTTAAACTAACTAACAATATTAAATTATTTTAAATATTTGTTTCAATAATTCTTTTAAACTAAGTAAATTTTTTAAATTATTTTAAATATTTGTTTCAAAAATTATTTTAAACTAACTAACAATTTTATTATTATTTTAAATATTTGTTTCAAGTTTTTGTAAAACTAACAAAATTAAATTATTTTCAATGTTTGTTCAAAAATTTTATCAAACTAAAAAAATTAAATTATATTGTTTACAAAATTTTTAAATTTGGGTTTCAATATTTTTTACAACTAATAAATTTAATATATTCTAAAGTTTTATTTCAATCATATTTTAAAATTTAAATGTTTGTTTGATCAAAATTTTCGTATACATTTTCGTTTCAATCAATCTTTAAAAACTAACTAACAATTTTAAAATCTTTTAAATTTTTGTGACAATATTATTTATAACTAACAAATTTAATATATTTTAAAATTTTATTTCAATCATTTTTTATAACTTACAACTTTATTATACATTTCAAATATTTGTTTCAATAGTCTCTATAACAAGTTAAAATAATTTAAAATTTTATATTTTTTTGATTATTTTTATAACTAGCAAATTTAAATTATTTAAAATATTTTTATCATTTCAATATTTTTCATAACTAGCGAATTTAATTATTTGTTTTGATTTTTTTTAATGTTAAAAAAAATAATATTACAATATTTTAATTTAATATTTTGAGCAAACTAATCTAATCTTACTTTTGCAAATCTAATCTTAGTCTTAGTTTTCAAAATCTAATCTAATCTAATCTAATCTTAATCTTAGTTTTTGAAATCTAATCTACTCTACTCTTATATTAATATGCATAACAAATAAATCACAAAAACTAATCCATACAACATAATAAGAATAACCCCACACAACATCATAAAAAAACATTATTTAAAAAATAACACTAACCAAATAAGAATATACATAATAAAAAATTAATACATTATCAAATTTCACAAAATATTACAAAACATAACCACACTATAAAACAATATAAAAAAATTACAAACTTTTATTTTCAATTTTTTAAAAAAATTTAAAAAAACCATACGTATGGGTTTTTATTAAGAAATAAAATTTGTTTCCGCCATTGATGCACTTCGAACAATAGCAAATCGAAGCAGCCACAATAGAAAGCAACACACAACATTACAGTGCACAATCATATGGAGAAAGAGAATACTAACCTGGACGGTGACGAAAGAAACGAAAGGAAGAACAACTACCAACAACAGGGCACGAACCACCAAGAAGACAAAACGAAAGGACCACCAACAACAATACAGTAGCAGCAACCAATTATCATGAGCAATGCAGTAGCAGCAACGAAATATGGAGGAAAGAGGAAGATGAAACAACATTGGAGGAAAGACAAAGATGAACAAGCGGTGTCGGAAAAAAAAAATGGAAGACGAAGAACCAAGGTAGAAGAAGAAGAAAGCGGCACAGGAGGAAAATAATAGTGACTCGTACGGACGAGTCACTTTAGCTTTTTATGACAAAATATAAAAGACATTTTAGTCCTTTCACCAATATTGTTGGGTGCCTCAGTAAAACTACTGGGTGCCCAAAGCAATGCCCCTAACTAGATGAATTTCTATCTAACCCTTGAATTTGTATATTTAATGTAGGTTGACCAAGCCTAAGCATAGACATGAAGCAAAGGAGTAGAAATGGATTGCAAATTGAGAAGAGAAGATTCTGGCACATACTCTAAATCTACCCCGTTTTATTCCAGCAACTGAAGATTTAGTTGCACATGCTTACAATGAATGCCATGAACAATGGAAGAACAATGAAGAATATAAGAATGTAAAGTCATGAAGAAGGAAGAGAGAAAAGAGAGAAAAAACGCGATTATAAACTGAAAGTGAATGTAAAAAATATGTAAAA